>NW_019215066.1:0-29550 GCF_002532875.2 Varroa jacobsoni | reverse complement strand
TATGTATTTAGCAGGATTAGTTCGTGGACGCCACCTGCTGTTATAATGCTGGTGATGATGGTGATGATAATGACGACGTTTCCGGTGGAAGTCCCAATGTTGGCTGGTATCCTGTGTTACCATTATCCGTGTAAGGTCCTCAGGCTAACGTCGCAGTTAGCCTTTATGTTGGCTCGATGCTGCATGTCTACTTCGGGTTATTGCAGGGTCGACTACTGCACTACCTGCCTGTACCACAGTGCACTTATGTGAGGTTTCGCTCCACGCTGGCATAAATTTAGGAGGCTTGGCTACCGATCTACAAGGTTCGCGCTGAAGCAGCGCTTACATACTAGACTGCTCACTAATCCGAAGGTCGGCTCCCACAAATCCCGCTGCTACCCCGGCGGCCTCGCTTTGTTGTGCTGGTCCTCCTACTGCTGCATACGTATCTACGTACGTGCAAGGTTTGCAAAAAGAGAATTCACGCTGTGACGCGGCTCACGTCAACCCGAACGTGTTGGCGGCCGTATATGGTTTTCGGCTGGGGCTCGCGCTGGTTTTGCTAGGGGGTACAAGATAACAAGACCCGTCCGCATTCACATACATACAAAAATAAACACGTAAAGGTACAGCCACCCACCTGCTCACACATGGTGCCTATATGACGGATGACTCTGTTGATTCGATCCGTTTATGTATATTGTCCTATCTACGTATTTAATGCTGTCCGTTTGAGAATAGGTATGAGGCAACGAAGCCAACCGAAGTCTGTACTAAACATAACAGAACGAAGCGTCAAATGCGCAAAGTAACTAACATTATACTTCGCATGGGATCACCACTCATGGGAAGGTGCCTGGAGAAGGAAAGATATTATAAAATGTCTATATTATAAAATGTTCTCGTTGTTCTGCGAGGCGGCGGGGTGGCCGAGCGGAAGTAGCTCTAAAACTATGAAGTATCGTTCCGTTTGGTAAGAGTTATCCAGCGGCTGTATTTATAAACAATATAGACCAAGACAAATATGTAGGTCTAACGCGGGATCAGCAGATAACGTACACACTAGTTTTTTCCGCCGAGCAATTCGAGCAAATTAGGGTTGGAAAAAAAATCAAACAATAGCTAATGGATAAACTATAATATATAAATTACGGTCGGCAAACATAAACACAATCCTGTCTGCAGCCAGGAGACATAAACACGGATTTGACATTGTCAGCCTTTGAAATGCCGACCGTTAGTTACATTATTAGATTGCCAGCAAGTCGGCGGTTTCAAGCTTTCCTATTCAATATTCAAGCTATCACCATATATGACACAACACTGTACATCTAGACTACGTTATTATATAAATGCCTCGACTGTAAATGTAAAATAACCTTTGGTTGTATTGATGTAAATGTTTAAAAATGTCAATAATGTTGGAAAACTAATATACAGACATAGGATCTATTTAGTGATAAGTGACATTACTTTTATTTGATTGGAGCGTGATAGTTTCTAAGCTGCTTCAGTAAACAGCTTCCAGCTCTGTAGAGCACCGTTCAGATTGCTTTGACCGCTGTATTATCGACTAGCCGGTTTGCGATATTCCGCTCCAATGGCTATCTTTTTTCCACTGAGTGCGCGTCCCATAGCCCCCTTCCATGTTGCTTCAAGTATAGAGCTCAGCTACCTGGCTTCGTAAGCAGTTATGAACACAACAACCCTTTCTTTTGGCAATTGCTTACGCTCTGCGGTTTTTTTTTCGTTATGTACGCTATCTAAAGACGAGAGATCGGTTCTATTTTACCCACTTCGGCATACATATCTACCGACAATGTTCACATGTCTGGCTAACATAATCGTTGTTACAAAGTGTCTAGTCTGTAGGACCTAGCATGACCTCATATCTACGCTAGAGATAGGCGTTAAGGGAGCTATAGTTCTCACAGCTGACTGCTCGTACGTTGTTGTGCCTTAGCAGTCGAACATGTGCCGCATGCATCTGCCCTTTTCCAACGCTTAGGCTCAATACACGGCTTGACCATATGTAGGGTACGATATATGCGGATTACTCAAAATTAGCAATGTAATTCTTGTGAAGTTATTTAAAAGCTAATTTGACTGGCCCTTTTGCGGTACACATTGATATGCAGTAAGGTAACTTGTTGGAAGTGCTATTTTGATCCTTCGGCAACCGAGCGCGAAGTTGTTTCGATTGGCGCTTGACATACAGTGACTTCTTCAGGACCTAGACGCGCCAAGCGATAATCTATCAAATACAAGGACATTCCATACACTTTAGCGAATTCATAGAGTAATCGCCAGTAGTCCTAATTTGACGCTGTTCAGTTAAGTGCCACAACCGTATTAGGCCATGATGTGAGCAAGAAACGCCCGAGCAGTATTGGCTATTCCCCATCCTATCGTTTTCGCGCATCGGAATGATTTCACTCTTACGAAACACGCTCATTTTCCAAACCATCTATTGCTAACCCATCGCCCCAATGGCACCTGATTAAGCCATTCTGACAATTTGGTCAGTTCATATGCGACTTCGTTAAATTCCTCTGGGTTATAGCTGTGCTAGGGTTCCATACATCGACTGCATTTTCACTCGGTCATTGTAGTGACTGGTGAATTCATTTTCAGGACGAAGCAGATTTCCGGAAAAGATCCCGCAGGTAATTGGTTGTCACCGATAGAAACCTGATGTCGGCTAAAGGAAAACTATTTTACGAGCTGCTTGGCTATGACCCCAATTAAATTTCAGGTTCAGCCAAACTATGACTTTATACATTCGAGATTGCGTTGTCTTGTTATCTCAACATCTTCAATCGGCTCCATAGTCCCTATATTTGTTGATTTAAGAACTGTTGTCCGGAGACTAGAAGTAATCTGTCTTAACGAAGACTTATGAAATGCAACACTTTCTATATTAGTTCATCCTGTGAATACGGCCTTTATCAACGGTGTCCTATGAATTATAAATACATCGTATAGTCAAAAACAAGTAATATATATTGATTATCATTGTAATAGAAGTTCTAGGCACACTAAATCCCTTGAAGCTAAATCCCCTAAGCACCGTCTTACCCAACACGACGAACACATATGCCATTCATTTATGTCGACACTGTTATTAATCGTGTCGAACTCTACATGTTACATGTACATGATCCACGAATGTCTTACAGGACATATCCATTCCTAACGTATTTGCCTGCTGATCCTAGGGACACGTTGTGGTCTACGTCTGGACCCGGGCATAATTATACTTCGTTTTGTGCTGGGAGCCAGCCATCTGATGGAATGGCTAACGACGACACCACGGATGTAAAAACTCGAAACATCGAGGATATACCCGTTCAGACCTAATTTTTTTTCTTTCCTTCGCAGGGTAATACACAGCCTCGGCGCTGTTATGTCACGATCTCGCTCATATGAAAGCCTCCAGAAAAAGCGTGAGGGCAACAAGGAACTTTCAGGGACCGTCACGATTATTGCACTAACTGTTAAGCGTATCGGCCATGGTCTACAAAGAAGTATTTAAGTTACGTCATGAATGTAACAGAACACGCAGAGTGCACTTGCTACTAGTCCCATTGGATTAAGCTAAATACGGAGATACCGCAAGGTCAATTAAGCTATCGAGACGTACAAGGAACTATGACTGATCGCGTTTTCACGTACGTCTTCTGTTCATATGCCGATATCGAGTATCCTGAGAAAAATGCATTAGCGAACCGTTGATAACTATCAATGTACTGCTTCTGTAGTGTGAGAGTTTTGTTTCGTCCGAAGTAATATTCCCTGCCCGCTAGTGCTGGACATAAATCTCCACACATTACGCAGCTGCACGTTGCAAAGCTAAAAGGTTTTTAAGAGTTATAGTTGGGTCGCTAAGAATAACCTATACTCATGCAAATCGATCGAATGGAAAAGTTTGGTGGCTGTTAACTCATTGTAATTGATATTATTCATTTGTTGGTTTTTTCCGACACAGGCTAAGAGTATATATACATACTGGCAAATTATGTATACTACGACTATACTGGAAGAGAAATATGTGTATGAGTAAATATCAGCACTACTAGTACATATGTAAACTTTCCCTGTGTACGTAGGCAACTTGCGCTGTCACAGGAACGTTGCACGAGAAGTTATTGCTCGTACAACTGTAGACGCCACCTCTAGACTGTATCGACTAACTCTCTAGGGATTCTCCGCTCTAGGGATTTTTCCGAAAACTCTACAACTCAGCTAAACATCTTCGCGCTGTTTTCCGCCATTGAATCGAACCTGATAACGAAACGCAAAAAGTGAACTCTGCCGCTTGGGCAGTCGCAAGTTTTTCTATCGCAAGCGGCAGATTTGCCGCTTGCGATAGAAAAATTAACGGATAAGAACTAAGTATAGTCAATGCCTCGCCCCTGTACTCGCGGCATCCGGCACAGGTTGTCTTCTCTAGCAGTCTTGTCATATAGAATATTATTATTACATGGAGCCTTTCGCAGAACCTTCTATTTTGTCATCGTTCGGTTACATTATTCAAGTGAAAACTTCGCAAGATTAACAACTTGGCATAATAATTAGAAGCTTTATTTCAACGAAAAGCACAGACTTAGTGGCTGTCCATGGAATAAAATGTCGTCTTATGTATGATTTCGTCCCCTTCTGGTAAATTGAACCTGCTGGACATTAAATAGAGGTAAGCATCTATCTCCATACTTTGTTGTCTTCAGGAGCTCTATTTAAGCTAATTGCGCTTTAGGCATTTTACAAGTATACCGATATCAGCCAGAAGGCCTGCAATGATCTAACTAAGAAGAGCAGAAAATCAACTTTCTGTCAATTATAACCGAAATTTTATAGGAGAACAGTGGAGCCGCACTGTTGGGAAGAGCGGCTGATTGGCTTATCTGTTGGCGGCGTACTGCAGGGGTGAAGCAGAGATTTGCTATTCGAATTTCTGTTGCAAAATCGCTGATGGCGTAACCGTATTGTCATCCCTAAATGGTGACGCAAGCAACGTCTGTAGGGCTGTGATTGCTGCACGGCAGAATTTTAATTCATAGCTACAGATTCGTAAACCTCGATACAACCTTACAAAAGGATCAAAATAAATCCTTAGAAAACCACCGGAATAACGAAGGACATACACAGCTCCCATTGGTGCCATTTTCTGGCACTTGGATAGTTGTGCTAATGTTGTTATTATTATCAGACTTAGTATAATATCTGTAGAGAAAACAATTGTCAAGGAAGATTGCCATAGAAGATGCATTTATTTCAGTTCTACAATTGAATAAATTCCCAAGCGAACCGCTCGGAGGTTTTACTACTAGTCTACCGTTATTATTACCCTATTAATCTAACTGTTTACGAGCCCCATACATAGCCTGGTATCAGTTTCCACAACCGCTTCTGACATACCCGAATCCCCACGAAGCACTGCTACCAGCTGAAGTCAAGAATTGACGTTCGACCGTTCCCGTTGGTTTTGGGTCGGGGTATACTGCAGGAGCGCACATGGCAGACAAGGTACGCCTGTTCCTTTCTCCTTAACCCAAGAGCACATCGAGCTTATTCCTACACGCAATTTAATAACACCGAGCGCAGGGAGGTCCTCATGACAAAGGATGACGAACCACTGGAGCATGATGAAGACTCGTTGGCGCGATAACTACTTTCATCATTGCTTGAGGATGATTTCAAGGCTGGCTCGACCTTGGTGAGCACTTCGGCTCACGTTTCATCATTGTGTGTGTGTAGTGCTTAGGCGTCTAAGCACCTACATACACAATGAAGTCACCGTTGAGCGAACCGGCCAAGTGGCACCAGAGGATCGACGAATGTAAACCATGTGCGTATCAAAAATATACCATCAAACACCGTGGCCACTACCCCTGCTACAGCTAAAGCATCAGCCACATTTGCAGGCTAAACCTGAACTAAACATGATATGAACGTTACACGTTGAAGACTTCCTAGTGTTGAAAAGTACACATAATTTTTATTTTTGTGGTTCTCAATAAATGAATCTTTAGTTTTGCATATAGAGAAATTATTCTATTGCTTTTTAGAAAAAGATTTGAGCAGATAAAAGTTAGCTAACAACGTATTCCTACAGTACTGTGTCCTGGATTTCACATTCTTCGCTCTTGGGTCGGAACCGATTCTAACGGTATTTCAAATGAAAACTTGCGGGGAAGCCTAGTGGATCTGTGAGTACGCTAGCCGCAGATCGGTTGATCGTCCTGTCGGGTTTCCTGACATGCGTGCCTGCACTCATCGTTCACTCGCCGGAGTGTGCGCATAAACGTAATATGTATAGCTCATTCTCGGCAAATAAAAACTAATCACATCATCTGATTGTTGGCTTTACTTTTTCCATAAACTTCACGTACATCTGGTAGCTAGAGCTCGTCGAAAGGTAATCAACAAAGTGTGCCGAACGGCTAATTTGCCACGTACCGCTTCATTAGTCCGTATTTATGAGTGACATGAGGCGTCGGTTCAGATTGGGGCTTAGTTGTTACTGCTCTTATGAAATTTAGACGTTACCCATTATAGGCGTACGCGTCCACCTTTCGTGCAACTATCAGAATAGGTTGAACGTGTCACGCTATTTTTCTTAGATGCAATAGCGCCACAAGTGGAATCACTTGGAGTGCGTTTCCAGATATGAATTTTTACACGCAGTTTAAACGCAGTTTTTATCTAAGTACAGTTTTAAATTGCATACACATGTATTTTTTTCTTATCTAAGATTATATTCAAATATCGCATGAGCTTGGTATATACGCTTGTTTCAAGTGAACTGTCCCCCTATTACGCGAACGGAACTACTGATGCGGCGTTGTCGGATACTTCAACAGGTAAAAACAGCGCTAATGTGTTTACAGGTCTTTTCGGACATCGCACTAACCATAATGAATGCCATCGTTAACAAAAGGCCTATTGGTCGAACATAAACATGCCAATAGTAAAGCTGTTCTCGAATTTTCTGTATAATAAAAGGCGTATTCTGCACGATTAGTTGTGATTCGTGATAAAACGCGTACACATTTTTCAATGCTGGTCCATTTCCGGAGACTGTGACGGTTTCGAGTGAATTCATCTTCAAAGCTCTCGACAGATGGGTCGAATAACAATAATTACGTAGACTTGAACTTAACTTTGATGCCTTCATTGCAACGAGTGCTCAAATTGACGACGCCAGTTGTAGCTGCATTGGTAATGGCACCAATAGCAATCGTAAATTGTTGATGTGGGGCCATTGTAAGTTCCCCGCCAGGCTTTCGTTGCTGTTCTCTTTTTGCCAGGATGCGGCGCTAAGTTACTCTACAAACAGAAAATCGGCGAAATATGTATTTGGACGGGACAAGAAGGCTTGCGTCAGGTTCTCTGCGCCCATACTGCGTTTACCCCTCTTCTATCAAAGCAAGCTTTCTACACGTCGTGCAAGACATTCGAGGAATAGTCTTTCAAACATGAGTTAGTTCTAGTTGTTTGTGTCTGTTGTGATCCAACAGAAAATCTGCTGGTAGCAAACGTAGCTCCTCTTGTCCCAACTATCTTCTGCCCTTCGGCTCCTTTATGTCCGTCGTCTATGAGCGGCCGACCTCCGTCAAACGCTTATATACACGTACGTTTCCCCTTCGACTATCCTTTCGAGCTACTCCTCCGTCTTCACGCTCTCGCATTCGCATTGGAACTGCGGAGGATTGAAGGAGCAATTTGCGGCGGAGGCAGCTGCTGCCACGGCCACTGTTGCCGCTGGCCCCTTGACTACTATTCGGCTATGTCATTTTGATCGTGGCTTCAATTCTTTTTATTCTGACGCTGATACGGGCTGGGTACGAACACTTCTTCTTCTGCTTTCTGCTCTTCTCTGTTGAGCCATCAGGGATGGGACAGAACCGCAGAAGACTGGAGAGAGAAGCCTCATGCCGAAAGCAGCCGTCGGACAAGAAAGAGAACCTTACCGCAAAGAGACACACCAAGCCAGACACAGTAAACTGAGAAGGGATTCATTCGTTCGTTGAGGAAGAAGAAAACGGGCGGATGCGACGTATCCTGCCGTGGCCTTGCCTACGAAGTTATACAGTTTCTTCTACGACGCCCTCATTGTACGCAAAAGCAACGCCCCCACTGCTCACTTCGCAACCGTCACCTCATACACAGGGACGAAATCTCCTCACCGAGAATCGTACGCACCCACAATATATCCATGCAGTTCGCCAGCCACGTATATGCTGCAATGCTCATACAAAGAGGGTGACCAAACAAACAAGTCAGCAGATATATCAGTATGTGTGTTTTTTCAATCATGCGTTATCTTGTTTAATAAAATCTAGAGATGTCCAATGAATAATCTTGCCCGTGGCATATATATATATATATAACTCTATATGTACAAGAGTTTTCATTGGGCATCGCTAGTTGTTATTACACAATATAACCCATGACTGAAAATGTAAAAGATGCTTTAATATAGGATAACGTAATAATAAAATAATATAGAACCAAAATCTAAAGCTATGTGAAAGTTTCCCATCACTGATACTTGTCGTACGACAATCGTGCTTCTCATGAGTCATCAAATAAAAATGTGGTGTCAAACATTTTAAACATAGCCGACTACGTATGATTTAGATTCAAATCATAAACATATTACGGTCGTGCACTTCTAGTCGATGATGCAAAAAAGAACCAGTTACCGGCTTCGCCCAGGACATTTGGGCACCGATATGTATGATAGTGAAACGTGCCTTCGCGCTTTTGAATGATAACAATAGCTACGGCGGCGATATTTTAAAAAGGTCAGTCGAAAGGATCTTTTCACTGGTTTAGATAGGGTATTGTCCACGCATAATAATTTCGGTTTTCAGTAACACTTTTCTATGATTATTAAAGTGTGTTTCGTAAAATGGGTCCAATCCTGAAAAAAAGCCTGCTTTCTGTAGTAATAATTGAACTAACTAATCGTTTCAGGCTGTCTATAGTTGCACGGTTACTCTTGCTAAGGTAAAGATCAATGTCCTTTCTGCATCTCAATCTTAATCAATGTAAGGCCATTTCTAGTCCTTTCAATATCTGTTTGACAAATTAGCTCAACCTTGCATAGCCACGCGCTGCATTTTAAAGGAGACGAATGGGTTCACAATTTAGCGTCGTTAATTTTATTTTAGTCAGAATTGGAACTCTACTTTCCAACCTCGACGAATGCAGATTTACATTATAAGGGGCACGCAAATCAGCAACTGAATCTTTATTCGAGAACCTATGCTGTTGCCCGTGATTGAACTGAGAAACGATTGAGAATGTAGGGACAATAAATAGGAGCAAATAGGAGCAAAACGACCTTGCAGAAGTCATTTATAGACCCCTATAGTGTTAGATTGGGTTCACGTACCTATTCCGACTTCCCTCACGCGATGCAGGATTTTCCTGAGTCTCATTACCCCATCGAGATTGCAGGTCGCTCGACAACCGACTTCTTCGTATTGTTTATTTTTGGGCATTGCTTTCTCTTAGCAAAATTGGTAGGAGTTGGCCAACGTATGTTCGTACGGGTCGAGTTTGTTCATCGTCGATGCTTACACTTTCTGACAGGAGACACTAGCAAAAGTTCGTACATCATGGGGCAGGCGACCCTATCCGCGTAAGTATCGTACGTGTGGCACAGCACCATGAGCCTGAATGCTATAATAAATAACCAATAATGGTAATATTTTCGTTTTACCTGTCACCTGCTCTCTCGTCGTCCTAGTATAGTTTACGAGGTAAAATTTGATGAGTTGCGCTGTAGTCTAAGCAGTCTATTTGCAGTCTATTACTTACTAACAGCAAATGACATTGGCTCTAAATGGCCTGGGCTACAATCTACTACGCCGCGCTCGATATAAACATGAGCCTGTTTTCCAGTCAGTGAACATAATGCGGCTCGAAAGTTGTCTTCTCGTGCTCGTTTGATACTTAGAGAGCTCTCGCCGACCGACTGTCATTGTAAAGCTGGAAACAAACGTATTTAGTAAACAACATCATTAAACGATTTCTCTATGCAGAGGATCTAGTGGTACTGGAACGGCGACGAGCTGAAGGCCAGAAAAGCATGTCGAACCTTCACGATTCGACGTTGATGCCTCGTGTAAGAGATCGTGCTATCTTGCGTAAGAGGTAGATATCAGAGAGGTAACAAGTCAGTACTTTGATGTTGCTGATTGCTACGCGGTATAACACGGGTTAATCTGTTTTTGTTTTATATGACTTGTTTACAACTAGAAAACCGAAGCTAAGTCTCTTCCACCAAAGATAAATTTCTGTGTGGGTAAAAAAACTATGTTTCGTCATTATCAATTGAACAGAAGTTGCTCTGTATTATGCACTTGAAATGCGAATCTCTTTCGAAGGTTTGTTTCCCGTTTATAAACGGGATGTATTATAGCGACAGACAAAGTCGCCGGTTAGCATATGTATGAGCATTGCGCGCTAGCAACGTAAGCTGGCTCCCTAGAAACGAGGAAGTTTCTACCAAAGATCCCCATCACAGTCGAACCGAGTCATGTAAAACTCCATTTTGTTATAAGGATTCAGACGGCGTCTGGCATTGTATTTCTATTTCATTGATCCTGTTTCGAAGGGATATGTTTGTATAGAGAGACCACCCAGTCGAACCGTTTTTGGCGGACATATTTTGTACAGAATATGAACAAAATGCATCTTTCTCTAGCATCGTACTCAAATATTATTGCTGAAAAAACTAAAGGCAGCAAATCGAGAAGAAATCCGCTATGTGCCTGTATCTACGTTCTGCACCTATATAATAATCGCATAAAACCGCATTTTCTGCACCTAGGGTCAACCATTGTATGTTTCTTCGTGATAGGCTGGCAAATTAGTTAATGAGTGGTGCAATTTGTATCAGGTTGGTGTGTAACTGATTTAAGTTAGAGCTTTGCATTCTTTTTTACCTACGACGGAAATACTTTTACTCCGAATTCAAGCTTTAAATAGGGATGTTTCCGATGAAAAAACGCTTACCCGACTCTAGCTCTTGTCAAAATTAAAAAGTTTCTAAACAGCCCCGAATATTTGTGCCACGGCTGGTGTCGATTTCATCAACGGGAGCAGTGGTTAAAGGCGGCTTTGCGAAGTTCAATAGTGGCACCCTGAAACCCGACAGCGTACTCCGTCTTAAACGTCCAGTCGGGATTGATGAAGACTGACTATATGCATCTTGAAAAGAGAACTTTTGGCCGACAGGACGAGCTAGTCATACAAATAGCAGCATACGAAATTTATGGGATTTAATAAGAAGTTGGGGGCTAGACACCCTGCAGACTGAGCAAAGGGCACAAAGAAATACAGCTGCCGCTTGTTTGTTAGCTCGGCCGGCATCGGGCACCACTTAGTCTTAATAACAGGTTTTTCTATAGAATAATTACAGGTGACAAAAAAATCTGATTCTACGTCAATATGTAGCAAATAAAGAAACGCGTAGCTCCAGAAGATATGCGTAAGCCCAGGGTTAAGCTAGATTTCTATTCAAGATGCTATAAAGTGAGACCAGAAGGATCCTATACAAAGATGAATATTCGAAAAAAACCACAGTCAACAAGTATTCGCGTACGACGCAATGTCGTCACGTAAATGGAGCTACTCAACAGAAAACGTCCAGAAGAGTCTGAGTACAGAATTCTTCTGTACCCGCCATTCCCTTTCGATCTTCTTCCATCGGATGACTTTTTTCCGTTCAGTGACCAATTATGTTTTTAACGATAACAAAGTGGGCCTCAAAAACTAATTTCTAATTCTTCTGAAGACTCTTAATGAGATGCAATAGATGAATGCGTCGAAAAATTGGAAAAGATCTTCGCAGGTTACGACGAATAGAGAACATATTAATTTAATACTGGATTTCGAGCGAGGCGCTGTTTTTTTTGCCAAGAACTCTTAGAGTTAGTCGGTCACATAGGTACAAATGTTTTTCGTATCCGGTTGAAAATAATTGACCGGCTGTTGTTAAAGTAGGAACTGTAGCACAGAATAGGACAATTGGCGATTTCTTTACAAACATATTATTTCAAAAATAAAAGAAGACCCCTTGAGGGTCACCCGACTCCGTGTTTGCAGCTGCCTACAACAGTCCTACATGCTGGCGATGATAAAAAGGTGCATGCCACTTTTGTTGTCTGCAAGTACGCTGAGATTGCAAATGACCCGTAGATGATATGGCGAACAAAAAACAAAGTAAGTGACTGACTCGATTCATCCTCGATACCTTGCTTTATGTAGTAACTTCTGACGATTTAATGCTACTACGGCGTTTCATTTAGGTACTACATAATAGATTTGAGTTTGATTGTTCTCTTATCCCTCGTTGGCCTATTTTGTTCTCTTCGCCATGTATCGGGTGCTTTAGATAATTTTTTGTTCATGTTTCTAAGTAACATCGATACTGTTTATCTCTCAAAACATCCGGCCTCCCGAAACTGTACAAACGCGGCAGGAGTATTTGTGATGTGGCTGCACCAGATATAGGTTTCTATGAGCAGCCTGGCAAAACGGGTTTGCGAAGCTATTCACCGCGGCTTGTTTTGATCCAATTTGGCTGCAGCTGGAGCATTTCTTCAACGGTAACTTGTAGTGTGCTGGACGGAATGGCGGTTGGCTACGGTGCCCTGGAATCCAGGGCCCCGAGGCCAGGAGCCCTGGTCAGATTTATCCAGCGGAATCAGCCCAAGAAAAGCCCATCGCGACTATCTGTTGGCGCCAAATGCTTTGGGCAGTATTGTCTGCTCGACGCGTCAATGGCCAGAGCTGCTTGGCTATCTCATGAAAATCATTCCATTTCGAGTGATTCGCTGTACTTGCTCGTCCCATAGAGTGTCTGCATTAAGTATCGGTCAGTGCAGTCGGCAGACGAGGGCGGCTGGCTGTGCTGCTATATGCTTCAACAATGATAGGCGTTACCGTGAAATGTGCACTGGCGAAAACTGGTCCTCTTTACTGAATCTCTGCCACTGCTAGTATTTGACGATATCTACAGGTTTCTTACCAGTGTTGCCCAAAACTGACAAGAGGACCATTTCCTTTACATAGCGTAGCAAGACAGATGGAAAAACGGTCCAGAAGCCGTACGAAACGACGTAGGCTTGCTCGCGACAGCAAGAACCATATTTGCAAGGGGAAATGCCAGGAAGTGAAGACATCTAAAGCAGAATCAGAAATAACGGGATTGCTGACGCTGGCAGCAACAGTAATGGAAAAGTCGCTGTATGTGTTATGTTCGGTGGGCCTGCACGCCTTTGATCGTTGAGCAGCCACATACGGGCTCTTAAGACTATTCATCTTGTACATAGAACAAGCCGCAAAGGTCTCTACACACCCACACGTACTCCTCATTTGTATGGCAACAATGAACGACCAACAACAACTTCGTTGCAGATCTTCAGGTCGACACTGCGCTGAATGGCAAAGGATAGGGATTTTTATGCCGCTCATTCGGACAAAGTGCGCGAAACACACGTTTGTAAAATGCAGGTTCTTCTCAGTTATGATAACATTGTTTCATTCACACATATCACTTTCGTTTATAGCCGCTTTTCGCGAAAGTCCTAGTGCGCTATCTCTATGAAAGTACAAAATTAAGGAAATGGTCTAAAATAATACATAAATAATAATCTAAATAACAAATTAATGATAGATAAAAATTAACCATACGTATAGCTTCATGGGGAGATTTTATATGTTAACTCAAACCTACAGTTAATTGAGTACTCTTGACAACTTCATATTGGACACGATGCATGGACGTTTGCAGTAGGTCGTATTCGGAAGTTCACTTATTCCCATCGAAGTCGCTTTCGCGGGATTTAATGCACTTGTGCCACTATCTTTACAATCGTTAAGTACACTCTTCGAACTCAATCGAAGAAATAGAAGCCAGTTCTGCCCTTGTTTTTTTAGACTCTTCATAATAGTCCCAGACCGTTTTCCTCCCCAACGTTTATTTGAGCCTTAGGGAGAGAAGAAGGCCGCAGGAGGTTAAATCTTGTAAGCACAGAGTCTGTAGAGGATGCAGTACACGTGCCAAAGTGTAGGCTCGTGCGCTGTCATAATGAAGAACTCTGGGACTAGACTTTTTGACAGTACTCCTTACTGATTTGAAAATTACTCGGCTGAATCCATAGTGTACAATTCTCCTGATAGCCAAAAAAATTTAAAAAAAAAGTGGGGAGAACCTTAGCTCTTGTTCTTAATCTTGCAGCATTCTTGGATCTGGGTTCGCGTACGAAACGGCAGTAAGAGGATTGGGTTCTTGTCTCCACATCAAACTTATAAGTTCACATCTCGTCACCAATAGTAATGCATTGCAAGGAATTTGACTCCTCCTTAAGGGTATTCTCTTCTATTATTATTCGGCTTTAGCTTGGAATTGAGGTCTTTTGACACAGTTGGTTTCGTGCGCATTCGCTGCGATAGCTCGGTTAGAGCGATGGCGGAGGAAACGTCAGCAGTCCTTATGCACTCGCCACTGACCCATATTCCGGCGAAAGCCCTTCCACAGTATCGGTACCACTTGTAAGCAGTTGATTCCATTCTAAACATCAAATATAATGCGTGCTGTTTAAAGCTCTATTGATTTTTAGAAAAAAAAAAACGAAGCCAGCGTCTGCAAAACAAAGAGCACGATGGCAAACTAACGCCTTCGAGAATGCGCTAGAGTTTGATCCGCAAGTAGGACACAGGCCGACAAGTGTGGCGTCCTAAATCGCGTCACAGGTCGACTCTTAGCCTACAGAATTGTGACATATTATCCATACTGTTGTGGCTCCGTGCATGGATAAATTAATGAATAATATAAAATCATGAACTTTGGTGGTGAAGTCACATTAAGCATGGAAAAAAAACATTATCTGTTAATAAACCATGAGTAGCGAAAATAGCAATTAATACATTATTTCTATTTAACAGAATAAAAATACTTGAGGTCTTAAGGTTATCTTTTACTAAAATTGCGTAACTATTCGTCTGAAAATTTAAATTAACTGTGGTCGCTTGGACCCTTTGAACTTTACCGCATATATATACATATATATATAGTCTAAAACATTATGAGTAAAGCAAACATTAAGTGTGATTGCTTAAATCGATGTTTTTCATCCGCTAATACGTTTATTGAATCACAAAAAAAAAGTATTAAACGGTTGACTATCAAAGAATACAAAAGCCGAACGGCCAACTAAAGAGTTCAGGACCAACAGAGAGCATACAACAATAAGGACAACGGTTTCCATTTTGCAATAGGACTGCTTCGGGCTCTATCTATAATAATAGCTTCTCGCAATCGATTGTATCGCACAAAATTCAACTGCTTTTAGACTGTTACTGGCTTTTTCGACAAATCACAAATAACTTTCAGTAGCAAACACTGCACAGCGCAAAGCGAACCCGCGAAGTACGTTGTGCTTTCTACAGAAAATTTGTCTCTTCTCATAATATTCCATGTTATTGCAAACCTGGACCTTAGGCCAACACCAACTTAAGCTCTATATTAATTATCAAGACGTGCGCAATAGTCTAACACCATGTACCCAATACATACCATATACGTATATGCTTACATGGTTAAATTGACCCGTTGTTCTAATCCTTGAACCCTCTTTTTTCCTTTACGACTCGACGGGGCCTTTGTTAGTTACCAGTAACACAAATGAACTGGGCAGAACCTTGAAAATTGGTCCAACTTCAAAATATGTATTACGTATAAAACGTCAAACATCTAGCAAAAAATGATAATATATATCATCATAATTAAACCACATAAAATGTTCAGATATCCGAAACGGAAAGCTTGGATATAGGCTTGGATGGCCATAAAGTTTCACGGCTTTTCAAATGTCCTGACTTCAGCTTACAAGGGCACCTATATAATTTAGGTAGAATTAGAGGCGATTTTAGCGAGGGCTAATGACTTTTGGAAAAAGGTCACAGGAGGCGCACACGCCATTATGCGCTTGTGCATCTGCTTTAAGAGCATGCCATCCGTAATATTCAATGACACTGCATATATTGTGGAATATCTAGTGTCAGATGTTTTTCCATTAACGCAGATTAAAAGCCATCAAAGAGCAACGTTCAGACAGTCACCAAACCAGGTTTTTTTCGGCATTTAATTTTGTTAGCTTCGTGACAACCCTGATTCAAGTAGTTATACATCAACAGCGAAGGAAGACTGCAATTGATGAATATTATTTTCAAAAATGCAAAAATAAGTAGAGACGATAGTCGAAACAAGCTTTAGTGATGAAAATTCAATACATTATACAGTATTAGATTATAACAACAAGACAAGGTAAAAATGATGACCGGAATAGCCAGACAGCAAAACAATGAAATGTTTTCTGGCTCTACAGAGCGGAGGTTTTCCACTACCACCACTTGATCCTGTCAGTATCCTCTTGATTAAACCCTTCAATTAACGACGAAGCAGGGTAATTGAGTGCTTCGTGATTTACAATGGAACACAAGCATCGATGCTTCTGTCTCATTAAATGTATCGTGTATTATAATGGGCTCAGTACCTAAGCCAGTACAAGCCTAGAGTAACTCGTTCAAAAGAAGCCGTATCCACCAATTCGTTCCTAAATTAGCTGTTACGTTGTTTGGACTCATTTTCTATAAGATTACGCTTCCCATGTTAATTTTTCCTAGCCGTCCTTAGAGAAAATGCTCCCCGACACCGGTATCTATAGGACCAGCTTGCGATTTCAACATCCCGAAAGATCAAAGAATCAGTGTTGAAGAATTAGTACTATCGAATATTTACAATTATATATAAATATTACAAATATTGAATCGTAATAAGGCGAATCCAGTATTACTGATGTCGAATAATACTCTACTAGCGTATACACGTACCCTATACCAAAAAGAAACTGCTATACGAGCAGCAGTGCTATTCACAGCAACAACAACTATGACCGTATCCAATACCATCAGATGTCGATGTCGTTGTTGTTGTTGTCGTCGTCGTAATTTTTATGAAGCTGGTGGAAAGGGTAAAACCCCTGGGGAAGAAGCAAAGCTCTGTTAGGAGCATCGGCCGTTTACGTCTCGAAGCACTACCATTCCTGCGACGACGAGTACCGTCACGACGGCAGACGCCGTCACTTCCACCACGTAACAGCAGCAGGGGCTACAACTGCCACACGGCCAAACGATCAACGTTGTCGTGAGATGCCTTTCAGAATTCCTGGAAAGATCGTTGCTGATGCATCCTACTCTTTCGCTCATCGCTTCGATGTACACTCTTTCTTGCCAAACCTTAGTACCGAGCATCGGAGATTAGCCGACGACCCAGCAGCTGATGGCTGTCACCTCCTTAATAAAAAGGGCATTATGAAAGGCCGGTCGCAGTCGTCCGTCTCTCTCCGCTTGCGTTCCTCATATCAAGCGCTATTGCGTTCTGGAATCTCGTCAAGCCTGGGCCAGTTAGCGAGCATGCAGTATTTTCCTTCCTTATCCAACGCTAGCCGTGTCCCTAGTCGAGTACTGCCTCTGCTACTACTGCCGTAGCATATTGTTCATTCTATCGCGGCTCAGAGGGCGAAAACGATAGTCTTCTTTACGAGGCTTCTCGACCAATGCTGCCGAGGACCCGCCGCAGCAGGTCGACACTTGGCCAATGATTCGCCCTCTCGCCAACCATGCTCTCTTTGCGCCGCTCTATATGTGATTGGCAAAAGGCTCTTAGCTCTTAGCCGCATGAACGACGGTATCATGCGTTCAACGCTTCCGTTCCTAAACGACCGCGCTATGATGCCAGAGCACGCGCCTCTTTATGAACAGGCCGGCTGTGTGCGATGGCGAGTCAATGGATTTCCCATGGCTGTGCTCTCGGAAACGGCGTCGTGCGTACGAGCGCAGTGAGAAATTCCAGGCGCCAATTTGGGATTGGACAGGAAGCTGAGTTATCGCTGGCTTCCTAGCCCAGTTGCTGCCTAACCAAGGACTAATTGTTCGCAGGTCATCGATGGACATCCACAAAAACCTACCCTTTTCAGCTGGACAACAGACCGAGGCGGTCTGGAACATCAAAGCTATTCGGAAAACGAATGCTGTAGTCTTTTGCCTAAACTATCGCAAAGTTACAAGACATGCCGCGGGCTCAGTGCGAGTCGCCAAAAAACTGGAGTATTGAGGGGTTTGCATCGTTTGCTCGCAGCTCGGGGCTGCACTCGATAAGCTGGTATGGCTGGACCGTGCTAGAAACTTAACAATAAGTTGTGTTCTGTTATCGACATTTTGTAGCCCAGCGATGCTGCAACCGAAGGCAGAATATAACCTGGAAATGTATAGCAGTTTAGTTAGCTACATTCGAACAGATTGATACATCAGGAGTGTACAACGTTGTGTAAGTATATTCCATTATATAGTAACAATTACTGTTCGAGATTCTGTCGTATTTGTGTTACCGAAAGTATTAAAATCATCTTGTTTTACCTTGGTTATTTCTGAATTACTTGGCTAACTATTAATATCGAAATGATTTCAGCTTTACTTCTTCGACCATGTTTCAAATAGTCCTTTACTATAGGACGACAAGTGTTCAACCAATGGCAGGATAGCGCGTTTCTATGCAAAATGGTACTTTAAGATAGAAGATTTGAGGTAATTTTGGAAGAATTTTGACGACGTTTCTTGAAATTAGGTTACGATTGTGTAATACGGTTTGACCGTGCGGTTCTTCCTCTCGATTTCCGTATGTTCATCACGCCTATATCTGTTACGAGACTAACGAAGTGAAGATCTTCTAGCAGTTCTCGGTAGAGGGCATCCGCTTCGCAAAGCGAACTTGAACTATCTACGTACTTTTTCTTTATAGAATACGTGTCCTTTATTTTGGAAGAAGATTAGACAAGGTCGAATTAAAGTGTAACTGTTGTAGATTCAACAAATTTTCCAAAAGAAGTATATTTACAATTGAGAAAGGCGCTCCTTAGCTTTATTTACTTCTTCAACTGTGAAGCTTGATTTTTTCTATATCGTACGAAGATGGACGATCGGACATGGCTCTGGTGGAACGTTCGAGCTTGTGGGACCACTGTTTTGATCATCGCGATTTCGGTAGTGTTATCCTTGTTATCTTATTTCTTTTCTAGATTTTCATTTAAGTCGCCTCGCGTCCCATACACTTTATATAGTTATTTGACAGTTCCCTTAGTAATCTTCCCGCTCGCATAATGACATTCGTTTGTCTGTTACAAGCGCTAACTTGCGGCCATACTTACTCTGCTACTTAGATGTTGCAATGAATGTCATGAACGATAATCTTGACCTTGAATCGGCTACGCCTCAAACAAGTATTTATGGAAAATTACTGATTTTGACACCGTTCCGCGCTAATTTAATTCACTAAAAGCAACTTAGGCTAGTGGCTGTTTAACTTAAATGTGTAGAAGAACGTTCTGGAAGACCACATCAGATAGTGCAGAGATGTTCTTTCGAATAAAGAACGAACTCGAAATAAAGACGCATTATCGAATATCGACCGTACACGAAGCCACAGGTTCGTTTAAAGGTCAAAAGCTTTTTTGGCAAAAACTTGAGGGGAAAAAGGCTCGACATACGCTGGAATGGGAAATTGGCTACAATTGGTGCTATTATATGCTGTAACAATATCAATAGTTTATTCGACAGGAGCTTATTGACTTCACAAAAAAGCTGAATAAAATGTTAGTTCCTTTGTGCTTGCCGGAATTGTAAAACCTAAAAAATAGTCTGCTTGCTTTTTCAACGTAAGAACATCTAATCTTCCCACATTTCTATACAAGTTTCTGAAAATAATTTAAATTTGTGTTCGAATTGTCATTTTCTGAAAAATCAGAATCATAGGCAATGGATCAGACAAATGTTCCAAAGGCAATGGGTCGTCCTAAAATCTAGTTCCGTGCATTCGCTTGAATTTGCGGAACCCAAGCGTCTAAATCAGATAGTTCCTTTCCCTTCCCTCAGCTCGTTATCTTTTTCTAACACCGTCTGCACCACGTTTCTTTCATAAGAAATGTTCTTTTGATCCGACCAATATGCCCAAATCGATCAAATGAGTTGATATACGTCTTCTTGCTTCGTGCATAACTACGCTCCGTTACACAACCCAACGTTGTTAATTCACCGTACGTATGTTAAACCATCCAAACCACTTCTAGTTAACCTCAGCCCTGGCAGGCTTAAGCAACGTATCCTATTCTCTATAACGTCGCTCTTTTTTCATGTTCGACTAATATCCTTTCCTTTCTAAGCTGCCTTTCCCCTGTTTCTTCTTTGTTCCCCAGTCCTATTCGAGTAATGTCTCCGCTTCCTGATCTGTTTTGCGCTTGTCCGTATTCCTTTTCTCCAATCTCTAACTTTACCCTTCTTCCAGTCGCCTCAGTCGTCCTTTCGTCTCGTTCGCCTGACCTCGGTATAACTACACCGCGACCTTGGCGCCTCACCTATTCTCCACGGCCCTTGTCGCATTCCGTCCAATCGAGCCTTATATCCAGGCTAGCTTACTACCTCCACGTGCCTTCCTCTACCCGCCTGTTTGTCCAATCCCTAATTCCCATAATGAACATTAAAGCCTAATCCTGTTAATTAGTGACAAATAACACCGTTAACGGTGCATCGCAGCGGAGCTTCATGATCGAATATGGCAGGCGCAGAGGAATTGGCGACTTGAGAAACCTATGTCAATATATTCCTGGTCCTGCTAGGTCTAATGTGCACGCCTACAGTTTGTGATTACTCCACTCACTGACAATAATCGAAAAATATAACAACTCAATAAAACCATGTACAATACTTCGCTCATAAAGGCGTATCTGGTCCCTGTGCAACAGAGGAAACGTAGTAGAGGAAACGCGAGCTATGTGTTAATGCAGTGTGTTAATTGCGACGCGCTCAAGATGAATCGTATATAGATATTACATCGACACTATGGGCAACATCTCCGCTTAGCTAGTTGCTGTCGATCGTTTACTAAATGGGCGCGGTATGTGCATGTATTGGAAGATCAATATCTAGACAATCAAAGTATAGAGAAATATAACAGTTACAAAAAGCAAATTATCTTTCAGGCATACCATATGTACACCACCTAAATATTGTATGAATCATCCCCAGATGTTAAACAAGGCTGACTGAACCCAATTTCGTAACGGCTTCTACAATAAAATAAGGCCTATCTTACAATATGTTGTTACTTTGTCCTTGTTGTTTTTTTTATGTTTACTGTTTTTTTTTTATTGTAGTTATGATGAAGCGTGATGAATATTTTAGAACAGTGTTACACATATACTTGTACGGTAACTATTGGTGACATAGTATCTATTTGCGTATTTACACAAATACCTGTTCGCTATAGAACGACTTGTTGCACACTCTAACTCTAAATTACCGCATTTGTCGTGGGCTAAGCGTTTCTATATATAACCTGTGATTAATCTCCCTTGTCTGCGCAAATATCAGAGTTGTATGGAGTATTCGAAATGCGTATTCTTCTACTATAAAGCGTGTGCAGAACGTCCGAATGAAGCCTAATTGGATTGAGCGAAATTTGTCACTGCTTAGCCAAGATTCACACATACTGGATAACCGCCATAAAATTTATTTCAATATCCAATGGACAGACTGTCCACTGCTACTACGTAACGTCCTTCAACGTTTTGCAAAAACAGGTATTACTCTGTGTAGGTAAAACAGGTAAAAAGCTGACTCGAGCATGAGTTCGAAAGAAGGCCCTTATGTCTATAATATTTTGTTAACGATCCAAGCATATTAAATACTGCGTGTATATAGACACGCTAAAAATGCCTTCACGTGATATACTTCGACGTCACCGTATTTGTCGTGTTGAAAGCTAAAAACGATACGAACAACTGTGTTGTTCATAACGATGTGCTGACATTATTGGGTAATTATAGATTTTCCGAAAATAGACCCCACGGACGGTGTACTTTCAGTGACGTCATTGCTCTTAAGTGTGGCGGTCCTACTCAAAAAATCCCCAGTGGCTTTTCTTGCTAAAAACAAATAGTTATATTATTCTCCTAGTAACAACAACGGCGTCGTGGGTGTCCCAAAACAGTCAATCGCCTCTGGAGTTAGCTTAGGGAGCAAATAGGTTTAGAATTTTCCTCGTGAAGTACTAGATCTCAATTGTGTTCACTAGAATGATGCCGACAAAAGGTAAACAATCCTGTGCTGGCCATTTTTCTCTTCGTAATGGTTAGCCTTCGGTATCGTTTTGCGAGCCTACCTTTGTCGCCTTTTCGGGGGTATTATTTAGTCTCTTTCGTTCGGTAGCGGGTCTGTTTCTCCATACCGTATCGTCCTCCTGGGTTTCGGATGCCCAGTTCGCTTTATTTGAGTTCTGGGATTCTTAACGTATTGCACCCATGTTCAAAGAGGATATACCTAGCGAATTGAAAATACATCCGCACGGATATGAGAACACAGTGCTTTTTGCTTATTTCGAGGCCAAATAGAATGGTTGGTTATAACCATGAAGTCGTTGCTCTCGGAAGTGTAGAATATTGTAGTTAAGGCGGCCCATCAGTCGCTCGATCGGTTGAACGAATCTGCGGCTTTTGCAGCATCCGTAGCAGCAGCGTTGGCCAACCACCTGACCAGCGATTCTAGCAAGCGAATGATAATCTATGAAAAATGGTTTGGTTTCCGGTTGAAGAATTTCGCTATGCTGCGTAGGGTCCGCTATGAGTGACCGCGGAAAAAAAGGATAGAACCCTGGCTTGGGGCAGGCGGGGTGGCAAAAAAAAAACGTAAAACGTTGGAAAAAAGTGGGGTTCGGATTTTGCTGGCATCATTTTTGTTTGCTTGCCTGCCTGCCTGTCTGTCTGTCTGGTCTATCTGTTTGTCTGCCTATCTGCCCGTTACTTACTTCGTTTTTTCTTCGAAAAGATGCAACGAAAAGTTACAACGAAGGGACCGCGTAAGCAGCAAGCAAGGGAATGCGAGCAGGAAAAACACAAAAGGGATGAGTGTTTTCGGGTAAAGTCGAAAATATGGTCAAGAAGAAGACGTAAGAGGTTACGAGGCAAGGCAAACCATAAAGGGGCAAAGACAAAAAAACTTGCGAGCAAAAATAGAAACGCAACTGAAATCGACAACGAGAACTCGAGCAAATAAGAGAAAATGCGTAAACGCCATTGTAGTACATAGAATTTTATGGAGGAAGAAGGAAATGAGGGTGAGAGGGCATTGGAAAGAAAAGATGAAAAAAGCCATTCCATTGGCCTTGAGAGTAAATCTTGCATCGCACATGGCGAAACAAGCACTTTTTGATTTTAAGTATTCGCTACATTGCGAGATGGTTGTTGTGCCTTGCCCGTTACTAGAGGCAAAATGACCGCCATTTCACTTAGACGGGGCAAATTTCATTTGTTTACGGCAATACGCACGACGAGATTTCAGCCGGTAGACTCACAACTAGGGCTGCTACCAGTCGTTGATGTCGACGGAAGACAGTGATGGAATTTTGTAGTTTTTCCACTGAATCATTGTTTCCCGCCGAGGATAGAACAAAGTGTTTGGTCTTTCCGTACCGTTGAGCGATTCCTTTTCCGTTCATCGCGGTTCGACAGACATCTTTGAAGTACAAAGACACTCGGAAACTGCGGTTACCTACGTAACCAGCTAGCTAGAATGTAAATGGAAGGGGAGGCGATCTTAAAACGAAACATCCAGAATCACTATCGTCGTTGGAGGAACGTTAACTTGCATGCAACACGCTTCTAAGTGGTAAAATAGTTTTCCAGAACCGGTAGCAATTGTACCCTACATTGCTAAGCAGGATTTTATAAGGTACAAAGTTCAGCTGGAGGTTATTTCCTAACAAAACGATTTAACTACGCTAATTGAAAAAGACACGATTTCGGCTGTTAATCGAAAATTAGCCCTGGCCGCAGTTTCCACATGTTTGTGGATACCTGAAACGGAAAACTGTGTTTACAATTTGCGGAGCCAGAATATGCATTTCTGACCTCTCAGTGTTTCGAGTTTCGCATCCACTATCGCCGTTAGGCACTTCATCAGACCCCTCGACACAAGTCAAAGCATCTCTAAATCCGAGTTTGAACCTAGACCACGACGTATTCCTAACATTTCTGATCCACAATGCCTGATGCAATTGTCGAATGCTGAGATCCGACCGAATGAAGTGCAATACCAATCGGACATCGATGGCAAGTTTGGCATGGCGCACGTTAACTATTCGTTTTGCGTTCTTGATGAAAAAAAATTTACCCGAAACAGAAACATAGTACGCCCCCTAGTGGAAAATTATTGATTTCTGTACAAACACAGCGGCACACATCAGGTAAAAAAAATTTCAATTACTTGTCTATTTAAACAAATTTTCGGATATTATTGGATTTCATAAGCTTGGAGCAGTCGAATCCCGTGTGATTTTTTTTCGTATCCCTACTGTTTTGCAAAATTGCCAGTATTGCTAATGGCAGTCACAGCGCAAGCACTTACCACAGACAACTAAGCGGTAACTCACAATAATTAGTCAAATGCTGATCGCAACAAGATGCATGTGCTTACCGCGGTCAACAAACGTGTGCTATGTTGTAGTACAGGCCCGCAGCCATATGTAGTATATGCCGTAGCTAATTTCACGTGGCACAATGAAATAGCAACAGGAGAAGCAGTAAATCCTAAAAACAGTAAATTATACAATAACCGAGCGCGCGCGGGTACAGGAACACTGCGGGCCGTGGATGGCTAAAGAATTGTGCGCGTCTTTACTCCGTCGTTTGTGCTTGAAATTAGGCCCGAGTATCGAGCTTAGACATTGTCCATCTTTATGGTGCGGCCACAAAGTAACTACTTGGTGATGGTAGCACGTGTGATGCTGCAAAGGCAGTCCGCTGGATCGGCGTAGAATCCGGCCAACCGGTCAACCAGCGAGAGCCGCTATCTAATACTGGCTGTAATGGTGCTGTCTGTGGAGATAGCACCCCCGGGACAGGGTTTATGGAGCAATCTTATAGCATCAGCTAACGGATCTTCTAGCCTTCGTCCCTTCTCTGTTGCATGGATTTGCTTAGCTAGACAACAGTAGCCTTTACGGTGAGTCTGCGGTTCATAACGCTCTCGGCCTGACGCTCCATGAGTAGAGAGCAGGGGTCCCAAGTTGCGACGTCGACCGACCGACGGCAAGGCGACGCACTCAGTAATCACTACGAGTAGCTGCACGCGATGCAGCTCTTCCGGACGCCGGACGGCCAACTGGTGGGCAGCTGGGCGTGTATGATTTGCGTGCGTGAGTACGCGCGAAGGATTTATAGCAAATATATAAATGTCTGCAGCTTCAGCGTCATAGCTAGCGATTTTATAGTTATTATATCGACTTTAATATTTTGTAAATATAATAATGACAGTAGATGCCCGTGTCCGCTAGCGTACCTTTATAACATGTTCAATGAGGCGAACGTTGATTGTTGTGTGTTAAGAGTTACGGGGGTATATATATATCGTGTTGAAAGGTTACTCGAGTGCAGACTGACTTAAAGGTTGGCCTGTCTAAGGTCAAATAGAAAAGCTTGAACATATGGCATATATCTATAGTATTGTAAAATTATCGTGCATGTGCTCGGAATATTTACGGGTTACTATAGTAATGCTTAAAATGGTCGAGTCAAGGTTGCTAACACGTACCTCATAGGTGTTGGCTAGCCAAGTACTACTACTAAAAATGAATAAATTGCCAATCCACTATCATTATTTTTAAAAGGCAAGACCGGTCGCCTGACGTAATCGCTCTAGGTACAATTACCCTTGCTAGAATTTGTCAGTGGATCATTATCAGTTACGACATACTAAGCAATCAATTGTCAAGTACAATAGCGCTTCTTGTCAGTTAATGTTATCTACTCGTTGCGGAACGGTTAGCTTTTTTTGCCAGTGTTGCTATTGTGAGACGGATAAAGAAAGGTTATAGAAGCTTCTCAGCCTGGGCCACGGCTAATTTACTACCGTCGAAAGAAGCAGTGAAGAGAGCTCGCACTGGATCTGCATTACTACGCTGAAACACATATACTATATTATTAGTATAATTATAACTAAAAGCGTACGATTTAATTCAAGATGATAAAATATGGGAGCAATAGGACAGCGGGTTTGCTGACAAATCAATCGTTGTGTCAAAATCATCATAGATAGAAAATGTCTATACTATCGCTTGGTATCAGACAATGCTGAAAATGAATTCGGCCAAATATGCGTTATTTCAACCGTTATTATTGCCATCACTTAGATGGCATAAGGCAAATGACCCATCACAGTTTGAATTGAGGTTGTCCTCACAGAGCCTACATGCATGGATGGTAAGAGGCATCGTTCATGATAATATTGGCTTTATATATTTCTATTATTGCTACTTTGGTCATTTAGAACGGAAGCTGATCACGCTATCAGTATAATGCACGTAATTTCGGCCTGGTCCACAAATGCTCTGGATGAGACAGCCCAATTTACGCTGTTTCTATGTAGACTAACTAAAATCCAGCGAAGGAATTACATAGGAACGGGAGAAAGACAATTAGGTCTATAAAAGACGTTACTAGTTATTGAGCTGACGCCACACAAGCATAGCACAAAACATTTTGAAGAAGTACATATAACTTATATGTCTACGCCCACTGGCATTACGCGTGACACCGATCACCTGACACTTTCATACTCAGTAAGTGTTGTAAGTTTAACTCCTTATAACAGGAATAACACAATCAACATGCAACAAGCACATATTGCTATTTATGACTACTACATAGCTGTGAGTCTGCTAGCTATCGCCTTATCCTATCCGGTGCTCGGCCAGTTCCTCGACTCAAAGGGAGGCTATACACTCTCTATCGTACTTCGGTGGTATCAGTGTTCGCTGGCCGTGTGGGCGTTTGTTTCCAAGAGTGCCTCCGTGTCTATATATGTAAGTCTTTCTGTCTGTTTGTCCGCGTACGTGCTTAAAGCTTTTCCCAATTCTCCTTGGCCTTATTTTCTGCTAAAAGTAATCGATATTATCTTCCTCTCGATTCAGCTTTGTGGCTCACTCACGAATCGGGCGCCGCATCGCGCCGAGTGCTCGTCTCAGCTACAACTGGAGCAGCAGCGACGACCGAGGAAACAAATCCTGAAGTTCTCGGATGCACTCCTTACCCGGGCGTGCATATACGTCTGCACGCGCTCCGGCTTTTAAGACAAACTGTTAACACACATTCACACACAATACCGAAAATAACGACGGCGCCAGAAACAGTAGCGCAACGCAACAGTTGTAACGTAGTAGCTAGTAAGTGGAGAAGGCAAAACGAAAAGCGGTGAGTGGCTGTGGAAGCAGAGAAGTGTGGAACGCCAGATCAAGTCAGAGATATATCTTGTCAACGAAGAAGAAAAAGTCTAGGTAGGACAGCCGGGGGGGGCTAACTTAGGCGATGCTACCTAAGAATGAAGGGCGGGAACGTACAATGAAGACTGAGAACAGAACTATTACTTCAATCGTCGTACGGAGTCGCGACACAGTTGGTCGATGTCACCGAATGAAAATTGTGAGCCGCAACTGAATTGTCTAAACGAAAGCGGGAGAAAAGGAGTTGGGTAAAACGAAGATGTCGAGTGGTAACAGCGGTGACGGTAAACTACCAACCCGGCGGTAGCTGCTGTAATAGTCGACGAATGAAGGAGGATGGGACCCAGCGCGATCAATCTATCTATAAATGGAGTCTCGGTGCGATTTAGACTCCCTTCACCGAAAGATAGCGCGAGTTAAAGCACTATCCGTTTGACTGTTTTCGGTCGGTCCAAGACAGTGCCAACGGTTGCCGACAACCTCACTAGAAAGGCGTTAATTATATTCCGTCTTCCAAGAAATCGTCTCCCCAATATCAGTGGTGCCAATACAGTGATCAACATTGTTTTGTCCTTGCGTAGTCTATGGAGTACTCGTTATGTGAATGCCTGCATATATTATGAGCAATTGTCATTGGTTCTATTGCTTGTGCAATGGCCAACGAAACTAATTTCTCGTTTACTGGTTCCAGTGTAACTACGTACGTGTAAGTATGCCTGCTGGTGCTGAATGGGGCAACGTATTATCATATTAGTTATATAATGTATTAGTCTTATTGTTAACCCAAAGATTGAAGTATACTATCACGTTGTGATGAATATCGAAGTTCTCGGTATAATAATTAAGTATACTTAATTGGTACTGGCACCTCACTTCTGAGGGATCAGCTCACAAATATTCCGTGATCAGTCAGTGCAATTACAGATAGCTTCATGTACATTTTCAGAATTGCTTTCTTCCATCTTAGCCATTCAGCGAGTATAATTAATTTGGCAAATCCTATCAACTTATAGGTATGAGAGCGGTTTCTTTCCTAACACAGCGTTATAGAATTTTTCACCTATTTTACTTGCCTACCTATTTCACACAACTTCAACCTACCCAAATATATAGTTCATGGCCATCATAATCCCTCTGGCATCACCTTTGGATAGAACATGTTCTTTAATAAAAGAATATCGACTATATAATTATTTATGTAGCATAACATTACTACTAGCTACACAAATGACTGTTTTTCGTTTCAAACCTTCAGCACAGAAGCGTCAACCAGAGCTAAAATCAGATGTCCGATCGACATTTTGTGCGTGTGTCGTACGTTTGTTGTGTATTTAATGTAGTTATCACACTGTTCATCTCCAAAAGATGGGCTCCCCGTCTATCATGTGCGCAGGAAGCGAGAGGGAAAGTTCGTTTAGAGGAGCTTCCGCGTTTCACCGCTCCGTTAGGTCCTCGTTTCTTCCCGCAACAGGCCCTCTGGTCTGTCTTCCCTTTCCTTCCACACTACACAGTATAAACAGATGTCTATATAGGAATTCAGTTATTCAAATAATATGAACTAGAAGTTCCCGGACGAGCATCCGGCCACAAGCCTCATACCAAGCATAAACCTCCACCAGCTTTGCGAGGTACGACACTGTGGATGCTCAACGTAATGTAGAATGAACGGATAGTCCAAGGTTGTAGGGTAACGTTCCTAACGTCTTTTGGCGAGAACATACATTAGGAAAGCGGCGAACTTTTAAACAAAGATAGAAACAAACGTCACTTGGTAGCAAAGGGGGTGCAGCAAAGAGCGCGGTAAACAGAATTACTAAATGGGGCTTGGAGGTTACTTTCTCGTACGCTACTTTTCACTGGGGTGCTAGCCCTAGCAGAGCTGCACCGGCAGCGGCTACAAAGCGTGGAGCCGCGCTCAGCTGATTCCATGGTTGCGTGCTTGAGAACCATTTGCTTGTCTCTGCCGTCTCTCCCATTGAGCCCCATTTTGCCTTAGTTTGCGTCAGTTCGTTTTACTCTCCACTATTTCGTTGGGCGGCGCGATGCAACAATGACGAGCTCGACTACGGTAGAGCGGCGCCCTCCGACCCGCCGTCACAGTAGAAAACTTCTGGACTCCCGAAATACTGGGAACCCAGCGAAGGGCCTGTGCCACTGATATA
>NW_019215065.1:0-29552 GCF_002532875.2 Varroa jacobsoni | reverse complement strand
GTAGTAGTAGTAGTAGTAGCAGTAGTAGTAGTAGTAGTAGTAGTAGTAGTAGTAGTAGTAGTAGTAGTAGTAGTAGTAGTAGTAGTATAGTAGTAGTAGCAGTAGTAGTAGTAGTAGTAATAGTAGCAGTAGTAGTAGTAGTAGTAGTTGTAGTAGTAGTAGTTGTAGTAGTAGTAGTAGTAGTAGTAGTAGTAGTAGTAGTAGTAGTAGTAGTAGTAGTAGTAATAGTAGTAGTAGTAGTAGTAGTAGTAGTAGTAGTAGCAGCAGCAGCAGCAGCAGCAGCAGCAGCAGCAGCCAGCAGCAGGCGCTCCTTCTGAGCGCGGTGACTCTGTGTCCCGGTAGAGCCCCGGTGGCGGCAAACTCTAGTTTAGCTCATTTGTTCGTGTGCACCAACGCTCTGTGTGTGGGCGAATGATAAATCGCTATTGCTGCGATGACGGGGTTGAATTAGGATCGGGGGGCGCGGAGGAGGGGAGGAGGATGTAAGGTTATGACCAGTCGGACATTGTTAGCGACCTTTTCTGCGACGCTGCGAAGAAACGGTGGAGGGGGTAAATGCGATGCCGCTTCTTCTTCTACTCCGCCGCTCCGATCACCGCCAGCACCCATCACCATCGCCACCATCGGCACCACCTATTACAGCAGCGCGCGTACCACTGTCGCATCGACTTCACTGAAAATTCTTCATTGAATTTTGCCTCTTACGCTAATCACGACGAGTTAGCATCTCAAAAAAAGACCGACAATAGCCACGGTTATGTTGTTAATGTTGCTTTTTGTTCGACTATCGACGGACTAGCAGTTGCTTTCGTCGTCGTCGTCGTCGTCGCCGCCGCCGTCGTCGTCGTCGTCGCAATTGTTTTGCGGCGATTGCGCCAATTTCGATGGCAAAGAGGATAACGAAAATAAATCTCGTTGCTGTTGCGACAGTGGTAGTAGCTCGTTGTTGTCGTTTCTGATGATGATAATAGTAATCGTACTATTGTTATTATTATTATGGTGACGCTGCTGCTGTTATAGTTGAGCAGAAGAAGACAGAAGGTGCAATAACGAATTTCTTCGTCTCGCCGCCTCTCTACTCCAAAGCTTCTATACTTTCCTTCCCAACGAATTTGAGCCTTCGCGAAAAATAAAAAAAAATTCGATCGAATGACAGCCTAAGTAACGACGATGCCACATCTGAACCTCTACGTTGTTTCCAACAGAGTCAAAAAAAAATAATAATCGCCTGAAAAAGCCGCAAAAATACAAAGGAAAAATGAATTTATTATTAGAAACACTGAACTTAAAGATAATTTCTCGTACATATATATATATGTAGAATATATTCGAGGTTATCTTCATAAAATAAGCGAACAACGACAATGTCTAATTCACTGCTGCTGAACATAATATTTGAAAGCCATATACTTAATCGCTCGCTTCGTGCAAGTTCTTAAAGATGACGAACCCGAAGTCTTGATGTCGCATGAAATCGCTCTCTACAAATTTCTATCTGTACCTAGGCGTAGTAATACAGTACGTATATAATATAAAAACTACAGTCAGACATAGCCTTTAATAAAAAAGAAAACAGCCTTCAATCAAGATTTTTAATTAATCATAGCCATATTGGTGGGATTCATAAATATGCTGTTAAACATCTCATGCATCTAAAAACGGAATATAATACGCTTACTGTTAGCAAGGCAGGGCGAATGCAACGCGTTCAGATGAACAGCTTAGCAATAGATGTGGTGCTTATAGGTGATTATCAACAAAAATGCCCTTTGCAGGTCAAGTTTACTAACCAATACACCAACTTATATTTAACTAGGCACATGCAATTTTTTTGTCATTACGATATCTAGTTCGTTCAAGTTTATGTACTTGTGCACGATCGTATGATCTATGCAAACTCTCGCATACGGATAACAGACGAGATAAGAAACGCCCACTAATAGGACGAGCCATTGGTTCGCCCTGGCGCGCTGCACCCGCATAAAAAGCAAAACTAGGAACTCTAACGACACAATACACCACAAAACAAACATTTATCGTAGGAGCAATTGTACAACAGTAGCTGGTGACAACCCGGACAAACCACACGAACAGTACTGTCTAATTGATCATACGGAATAAATTATTATTTACCATTTATAGTCGAACGAGACGTATACGTTAACGATAGGTAAGGAAGAGGAATGGCCATGGCACTTAGAGTATCCACTGAACAAAATCACAGACTAAATAGTACTAATTTTATTATTAATCATGTACGTAAAGGTTAACATTCACCAGCAAAAGTAATGACGGATTAACAGACTGCTCAACCTATTGAACCCGATTGACTTGGGTAGGATCAGACTATGACGTACGTAGAAATACTTGGATTGGTTATTAGAAAATCTAATGAGAAACAAGTAAGGTTTCTAATATTCCGAAAGGAGATTGGAAACATTGGATTCAAAAGCGCTGTAGAACGCCCTATGCGTCCTAGAGGATGCAGTGGGTTACCAACTCCTATAATAAAACTAGGACGGATATTTGCGGACGTTAAGGCCCTCACGATACTGAAAAAGCGACCTTACGTTAAGGCAGCACTACAAAAGCGAACTATAATTATTTATGACAGGCCAAATGATATTTCGATTTTCTGGAGATGAACAATAACGATGTGGATGTAGAATATAACAAATGTCAGAGAATCACTTACACGAGCACTGAGCCCTTTCAAAATACAGGACAGCCTATTATGTACATTTTCCGTGATGAACGGTCTACATATTGAAGAGTTACCAACCGACCAACTAACCAATAAATCCAAACAACAAGCCGTTGTCGACCAATCGGGCAGCAGAAGCAGCACTCGGTCGGCAGACGCCGCCGTCAACGACAGTAACAACAACAACATTCACCGATTCACGCAACCGTAGACGGACGGACAGACAGAAATCACGCAGCGCGATGGCATAACGAGCTACGTCACACTCACGCTGTCGACCCCTGTATCCGTAGAATGCTCGTAGGAATAACTGTGTTGCAAGCAAAAATCGTCACGGGGGCCTAGGTTCGAAACCAAGCATAGACAGACACGGTCCGTTCCATGCTGGAACGGACCAGCCGTCTGAAACAATGATTAACTAGGCCAATACCGGACGTCAAACTGGAACGGTTTAGCTTTTAGTAAAAATCGCACAACTTTTAGTAGTCATCAATTATTTTCCATTTATTAACACCACTGCGCCTGTTACAACTGCTAATAGCTGCGGTGATAACTGCTGCAGTATTAGCACGACTGCCGTCGCGATGGTGACGTCTGTGGCGGCAGCCCCAGCTTTTGCCGGGGCCCGACGATGGCGGCGGCGACGCCGGCGGCAGTAAGAGCAACGACAACTGCTGTTGCTAGTACCGTCAGACAGATATCGTACCACAAACACAGACAGACAAAGACGCTACGCAGATAAATGGACAGTGCCGGGCATTAGTTAGAAAGAGACAGGCGAACGCACAGACTAACCAAGCAAGCTAACTAGCAAGCGCACGACTCACCACCCGACCGACTGCCAATTGGTCTTCTTCGTTTTCTCGCTGCTTGGCCCAGACAACAAATCGGAACTCGAAATTGCAATTGGCGAACGATGAGAAGAGACGGAGATTGGTTGAATCATTAGGCAACTCGATCTTTCCCTCCGTTAAGAACAACAACAACAATAGCAACAGCAGTAGTAGATACAGTGTAAAAAAACTCGGAGAGAGGGAGAGGACGGTGGCCAAGTAAAGAACAGAACTACAATATATGAAAGAAAAAATTACACTTTATGACGCGCCGGAAAAGCGCCTGATCCGATTTAGCCTCACTCTTATCTATCGTACAATTCTGTCCGTCGGTAATGCGCAGGGTTGACACAGGACACGAACTGGTGTTGTGATGAGGACAACTTTGACGTTTTCAATGAACTATTGCAGACTACCAGGCACCAAAAATAAATAGGATAATTCCACCTATCGAGACGCATTACCACCAGCGAATAAGACTTGCAAAGCATATATACTAAACACTGGCAAAGGTGACATAACCAATAGCCACTGACTTTTACACGTCGAACTGAACCGAAAACTCTCCCTCATCCAGCAAATCCTTGCTCGCTTAGTTATTACTACTAGTGTCAAGTAGCAGGACCAATGCTAACCGACCATGATGAAAATTTACCCTGCACGGCACACGAACAAAGAGTGATTGACCACCGGTGAACATCCACAGTTGAGACAATAGCAATAGCGTAGGTGGCTAATTGGCTGAGTAGAATCAACACCCGCACCATGGAGATCCCAACCTCCACCCCCCTAAGAGCACCACCAGCTAATCAACTGACCAGCAAAAAACGTTTCACTTTTATGCTTTGTTATTATGATTAATAGACAGACGATCCTTCTTTTCCTAACAGACACATATACATATATGTCTGTTATGTTTTTCGATGTTGCTTGCTTTTGCACAGTGTTGGTGGTGTTGTTGTTGTTGTTGTTGTTGATGATGATGATGATGATGATGATGGTGATGATGCTGACGGTGATGATGCTGCTGCTGCTGCTGCTGCTGCTGCTGATGTCGCTCCCGATGTGGTGGGATGCATGGTAAAGCATAATAAACGAACGCTTACGAATAGTCGGGTGCTTAGTTCAATACAGTAATTGTGCTGCATCGATTGTAGTGGTCGACGACTTACGACGATTATGGACTGTATATCTGCATATGTTTGTCTGTGATTAACTCACTGGTTAGCTAACTGTTCGTTGACTATCATGTCGCGATTGCTTCAACGCTACGTTGGTTGGACACTTACTGTTACTCACTGGTGGAGGGAGGCCAGCTGTGGATTGGGGGAACGCCTGTGGGGGACACTTGTCGTCCGCCGCAGCATGGCGCGGCGCTCATTGAGGCACTGGCGACCAGCGGCAGTAGCAGCAGCGGTCCCTTTGCCGTGCCTTTGACCACTCAGAAGCGCCTTCGGAGCTTGCGGTCAAACTACTATAACACTGGGCTAAGATCGCATCACTCGGCCACCACCACTGCTCTCGGTGTCTGTCTGTGTATGTGTGAGCGTGTGTATGTGTGTATCTATGTATGTGTGTTTGATTAGTAGTAGCTCGCTGGCGGTGACGACTCCAAACCGCGCATGGCGTGCGAGTGAGCTGCACCTTGCGAAAAATCAAGGGTCCCTCCAAAAGGATGAGCCCTTACGGCGGGAAAATTTAAATCATATCTCGTCGCGTAGTCATTTCCGCGCCAGCAAGTGATCCACATTCGCCGTCGCGGGCGCCGCAAACGACGTACCAACTGTGTATCATCACGTACTATCTGCTGCACTAGAGATCAATTTTTTCACTTCATTGTGTAGAATCATTTATCACTGTCATAAATTAGCACAACCCATATAGTGCCGTCGCACACAATGCGAATTCTATGCATATGTGTACAACCGGTGTAACAGAGCGTTAGTCTGAGTCCGGTTGCTTTTTTTTTATATTTTGCGAGAAAGTATGTGAAAATTGCAAAACATAATTATACCAGTCTTCCATGATCAAAAAGTGTAGATTTGTCTTGCAATGGCACCTTTCACAATTAGTGCTTGGTATATATATATATACGGAAGAGGTATATTGGTATATATAGCAGAGGCGTAACTAAATGAAAAACATTTTAAGCGTTCTATAATCCCCTGCGTAAAGGTCTCGAACATGCATCGTCGCAAAACCAATATAGCTTTGTTTCCTCTAATTATACGGTTATAGGTTAATAAGTCCAAGCAGTCGATAAGCTCGTGTCTTTTTTCACACGTAAGCATTGTTTCTGAAATGATGAATAAATGCGCAATGCGTCCGATAAAAACTACAGTAGGTGAAGCTCAAGTCAAGTCATATACATACTTATCATGAGGCTTTAGCTTAAAAACCTTAGGGGCAATTTTGGGAAAAATGTTATCCCATGGCTTATGAAATGTTCTGTGTCTGTCGTAATAGGATTGCAGCTGAGCAAGTTACGGCGGATATAATGGTATACACATGCGACATGATAAGTAAACACAGAAATATAGTAATAAGCACATTTACATATGCGATATAATCCACAGATTGCTAAACGGTTCTATATCGAAACTATCAGAAATAACTCATCAACGTGACTCTTTAAACAATGGTGTGCGTTTTTAGGTAAGTCCCGCTTTATCTTATACCGTCCGTTGTAGATTATATCTGAATTAGTATACACAGTGTACACTCCCTTGAGTAAGACTTGAGTCCTCAAGGAGCCGATTATCCATATCCCCATTGCGTTTCGCAACTTCAAAGTTACGAACATTATAATGAATGTAGTAACTTGTTGGAAATTATTAATTTCTGCAAAAGCTTATAGTTTTGCGCTTTATAATGATTCCGTAAAAATAATTAACGGCATAAAAAGTTGCGATGCTAATATTCCTCACTCGGCTCCAAAAGTCAGGTGAAACCACAAGTCAAAAACCTTTACTAGGTATCCGCCGTATAGTGTTTGCGGATTACACCATTAACGTGGCCTTTGTTTCTTTATTCTTATTCAAGAAGTGATAATTTGTCTTTGCTTTTTATTAATTTCATGTATAATATATATATATATCTCGAATCTATTATATCTATTTGGAGTCGATACACACAATGGTTTAAATTATTACTGATCAAGTAAGCGCGTGGTCTAGCAGACGACGTTAGTCTGGAAGAGGAAGTAAACACACCAAGATGATGAATCAATCAGTTTGTTTGGGTGAATTGAGATCACAGCTGACAGAAACCTGCGAAGAGCATCAAGTCAAAACTACAGAAAAAAACAACAGCGACAGTTGTCTCGCTCTATTCGAGCGGCAAGTTTACAGGTATATGAATGAATTCTTCATTTTGCGTGACGATCATTTGTAGATTATTTAAGACGGTACTACACATAAGTTTGATGAAATGTTTGTCGGACGCTAAGCAGGACAGCGCGCTAAACATATTTTATAACTATATATCAAACAAGTATGGAGGCGGCTTTTGAAAAAAAGATTTGGTTTGAAAATCTAAAAGCAGCAAAAATCATCTTTACCGAGAACGAGAAAAAATGTTTAGTTGCATACTAATTTGACACACTATGGCCATTCAAATGATCTTCATGGTTTTGTACCTACTTTGGAAATTTTCCTTGTAAAGATTATCAGTTAAGTGGGTGAAAGTTTTGGATTTGAAAATACCATCATTACTTTGCTTCACTGTCTAATTTAACGACCTAGTTAGATCGAACAACACTAGTCGATTAGAAATACTTAGACTCAAAAATAGGTTCATTTGTTTTGTTCCATTTAGATTGTAAACCTTCACAGAAAAGTATGTTTATAAAATTTGGGTGTGGAGTATCAGTCAGCTATTAAAAGAGTGGATCGATGTATACACTACACAAATACAGTATGGTAGGCTACTTTTATTAATTGCAATTTGCGTATAGGCCATTGACGCGTACCAATTATCGGTAAATTTAGGGATCGGTTCGTGCAACCAAAAAACTCGACGTAAGGATCTCAACGTAACGGATCAAATCATGATTGATTATCTGGGTTTTGCTTATGCGGCGGTTGTTGCCGTAGGAGGTGTGATGGGATACATAAAAGCCGGCAGCGTAATGTCTCTGGGAGCAGGTAATCAAAATATGAGCAGCAATAAACGGATTAATGCGTTTCATACTATATGTTTCAATACAAACGCTTGTAAAGTATTGTTTATTGTCATTTTAGAATGTCGGCAGCTGGCCAGAAAATTTGATGACGGCACGATTTATCAACTTCTCTTTATGATGAATGCATATATAACATCGAAAGAAATTTAACTATATTGGAACAATAATGACTTCTTACACATAATATCAGCTTCGTGTAAGAGCAGATGCATTATATTTGGGCATATCTTATATTCTTAATTGACTTCATCTGATTAATTTTCGTAAGTGTGTTTATTTGTGTTACAAACAAGATTGATATTTATTTTTTAGGCTTATTTCTAGGCCCGAACAGTTTTCGTTTCTTCGCGTGTTTCTTAACGTTTTTGTCATCGAGTCTTGAAGCTTTTCTAACAACAAATAAACACACAAAATGACCACGGTCTAGAGCAATTAAGTATATGTCAAAACATACATTTTTTTTTTTCGCTTTTTTTCAGGAGTAACATTTGGCTCGTTGGCAGCACTGGGTGCTTACCAAATGAGCGCGGATCCTGCTCGTTATCAGTCTCTGTTAGTGGTATCTTGCATTCTTGCTGCATTAATGGGCTATCGCTACACAAATTCTGGCAAATTTATGCCAGCCGGTCTAGTAGCTTCTCTTTCAATTGCTACAGCGGTTCGAATTATCCTCACCAAAGTCTTATTTGTTGGTGGGCTAAACCATTAGCGCAATTGCTATCAGTTCTCGCCAGCTAAAGTTATCTTAATATTTTTCTACCTGAGAAACTGCATGCATCTTGCTTTGGCGGTTAGCGCTTGCTGCAATTTGTATAATAACGGCCCATAGATGTAAGAAAAGGTTACATCACTTTTTCTCATGATATCATATCAACATTCTGTCAAGTTTCTTAATTGTTGGCATCATTTTAGTTCAATAAATTCAAAATGCACTATTACAAACTAATAAGAGTAACCAACAAAATGCGCAAATCTATTCTTCACAGTTAATAAAGTACGAACATTTTTTATACAAAAACTTAATACCGTCCATGTTTTCGTCCAAATCGGTTCTCTACTGCAAACAATAGCGCTTGAATGTTCAAAGGCTAAATAATTACTGCAGTTATTTTTTGTTAGCATACTTACTTTTGTTAGAACTAAGTTTTTTTTTTTCATTTAAATTTCTATCTTTTCTGCGGATAATTTTGAAGTGACAGTTTACATTTTTTAGTGATTGTGATTAGTTGTTATTTTAGCGCTATTATTTTAGCTGCTAGACTTATGCATCTATAATTTCTTATAAGCTTAACCATCTGTAGAATACAAGACTATTGATTCGAATATCCCGTATCCGTCTGTACGTCTGGGTTACGTATCCCTATTAACAGCTCTATTAATAGCTATGTGGTAGTTATCGGCTCAAACCCCAATAAGTTGGCATAATCGTAAATTGCTAAGAATTCTTTATAATACGGATGTGTTTTTCTACATCCGCAAAGCTTTTTCCAAATCATGTAATATTATTACTATTATAACATAAACAACGCGTAGGAATATGGTTGTACCAATAAGCTTTAGTTTTAAAATAACTAAAGCTAAGTATACATGAGCGCATTTATTATTATGTATTGCTAATATTTATAATATAGAGGTAATGTGTACAATTTTGGAGGGTGGTTTTCAATTTACGGTTTGAACATCAATTGTTCCACAATACTTTCATGAGATCTCTAGCTTAAGTCGGCTTAAATACGACATCTAAAGGCTACACAACTTGTGTGAATAAAAAAAGCGATTATTGAATTTATTTATGTACATCTATCTTTACAATTTACTGAGAACGATTTTTATAATATACTCAAAAACCATAAGGCAGCATTGTAGTGCGCGGATTTGCCTAAAACTTGAGCAAAAAAACGACAGTGGGTAATCTCCGAAAAGCACTGCATGCCTGCTAGTAACTTAATACAGCTACCATTGCGAACTTAAAGGTTTCTTAAGGATATTTACCAGGTAACGCTTTGAAGGCATAAACGTAATGAGTATTCTGCAAAGGGCCGGGCGCTTGTTAATTTGGATCAACTCTGTTGTCATAACTTCGGTGAAAGTAATTCAGCTTCGTAAGTTATTCTTGAGGTAAGAACGCATACTACAAGGGAAAACGCTCGTTGGCTCGCAGGATTGTTCTACTTTTAGAAATAGCCATTATGTGATTACTAACGTGAGGCTGAGTGAATAAGAGCAAAAAATGTTTATTTTGATAAAGCACGCAACACAGAACCATGCAATTGGTAATCCGCCATGTTAAAACTGTTTAATTTTCGAAGTCACCTTGAATATGAATTAGAATTCCTTAACAATTATGTTTTGATACCTCAACAATACAAATACATTACTTCCTTTATCTAAAACTATCAAACTTAATAAATAAATAAAACTATCAAACAAAATAGAAATGCATGTGGCACAAATTTAGTTCAACAATGTTACCTGTACGCATTACAATGAATTGTACGAATTAACGAATGATATCACAGGTAGAAAAACAGAAAACAAATTATGACATTTTTATTAATTTGCTTTTAATAGAGTTCGGTACCTGGAGGTGATTTTATCATAGAAATAACGAAAGAAAAACAGAATATTGTCTACTTTCTCCGCTTCAAGACAGCTCTGAATCATCAACCATCGGCGACAGATCTCGTGAAGGGCCTCTACAGTGGCTAAATACTCGAGGTTTTGTCCTCGTTGGGGGCGCCAAAATACGCTCTTCCGACCCGTTAGGCCCGCCCTGAAAATAAAAACTCACATTACCAGTTCGATTATTTATAAATTAGCTGAGATTTTTTGGTCTGGAAATATACTGTCGAGTTAGTGGGCGTCAATACGATTCCTACAGCATTTTAGCATGGGAAATGGCGATAGAAAGCTCCAGCTCCAGGAACGAAAAAATCAGAAAATCAAAAGGGCAGTCAGTGGCATTGAAGTAACTTTTGACTTAGACAAATCAGTCAGTGACGAGTGTCACTATAATTTCTAGTTACGATAATGTATCTTGTTTGTGGCTTGCTTATTGAAAATATATTTCTGTCGGTTACCGTACGCTTTAAGGGTGATTGCCGAATGATCTGTAATTCAACGGTGTTATTTTTGAGGCTCACCTATAAGGAAGACTGGCAATTCGGTCATCTAAAAGAATTTTTTTCGTCTGGCACCATGTTGAATCAATAAGGATTACCCGATTGAAAGCGAATTTTATATGTCGTCCTTCACATAATACGCATTTTTCTTCAGTGCCTAGTTGGACGGATCTCTGGCGACAGACATCATCGAATTGTTCTTTGCATGGAAAAATCAACAGTACCTTCACAAACAACAACAACAACAAAATGTCTGTAGTAATCTGGTGTACCAACGTACGATCCAAAGTTGAAGAAACAATACTATGCGGATCGTATAATCAACTTCTCGGCTGCGTCATGGATTTATATATACCGTTAAGTCTATTTGTACACAATTTCTTAATTCGTGTAACCTTTATTCATATTTCGATTTCGTTGTAATAAAGTAAATAACTTTTTCACAGGCCACAGATGAATATATGATATATAGGTTTGAGACACCTTTCGGAATTTTTACCCGCTAAGCCTAGGCTTTCGAATAGGAGGAAATATGAAACTCATTCGCGACTTCAACTTCTTTTATGACTCGATTTAATTTTTTTAATTTTTTAAAAGTTACCATTAGACTATATGTTCGGCTTTATCATCTATAATCGGCCTGTATGTAAACCTGTATGTAATACATACAAATACATCGTCTATCCAAAATCTCTTGAACTTCTAACATGATGATTATTATGTACTTGGGTAAGCTCCCCTATACCGAACTGTATAGCTAGCTACACAACGAATCAGTTTATGTTAGGAGTAGCCCTTCGTGAAGTGTAAGGTAAAAACGCACCTTGCTTGGATCTTCGTACTTTGGAATGTTTGGATAAACGAACAGGTTCACTTCTTTACTAAGTATCGAAGCCTGTACTCCAGTTGACTTCCCGTTCAACTCTTTTCCATGTTTAATGATATCTACAATAAATGGAAGCTAATAAAGACATCATAAATAGAAAAGTTATGTTTACGCATTTTTCATCAGCGGATTTATACGTTTACTTATACCAAGGAGAAAGCAGGCTGCAGCCCCATATATTGGGTTTATTCCCTTCACGTTTCAAAATGAAAAAGTTGATTTTAAAGAGCATTTGGATATAAGGTCTGAGAACGGCATGTCAGTTGTTTATTGTAAGTTCGCAATGCGACGACCTACCTTAACCTGAGGAAAACGCCCTGCTAACGAAGGCAAAGGAGATCTACACTCATAGCAGAACCACATTCTTGATCGGCCGCATTGCGCACAGTTTTCTCGCAATCCGTTCTCGTCTAGAACAGAAGCATCAAAAATATCGAAACCTTCAAATGGATTTTTAACATTGTTGAGGCTTTCATACAGAGGACTTTTTGTTATCGCTGGTCTCCACATAACGATAAAAAACAAAAGTAAATATTTCTATATACAAATGTGCAAATACGTTCGGCAACGATAAACACCATTGCATATGTTTACTTCATTTGAAAACAGCCGCTACATAAGGAACGGAAGCGTGAAATTCCATCACAGAGCGTTGGTATCCCGCACTTTCCAGTCCCAAAATGGTTCCGAGCTCTACCAAGCAATTTTTGAACAGTTTTTCAATTCAGAGATTCAGTATTATCTACGCTGCAATTTGTGGCTTGTTATGGCATGTTTATTTATCTGCGTAGAATATGTACGTAATGTCAGTGAAAAAAACGTTAAGGTCTAAATCAGATTTCGCGTCGTATGCTCACAGCAGCTACCTTCTTCCGATTATTAGCTATGGTTGTTATTAGAGCAGTATTCGTATTGTTTACGATAGAGACTGCCACCGGTGACTTGCTGATTCCCTGCGTTCTGCGGGAGTGTACCAAAGCGCCCCGAGCAACTTAGTATTCTGACGCAAGCGTCTGTGTATATGTGTATTTATTAACACTATTAACAGTTTTTTTCGGGAAGCAAAGGTTGCTCAATAATTAGCCGCCATGAGTATTATGTCATACAATGGAGGCGCGGTAATAGCGATGACAGGTAAAGATTGTGTAGGAATCGCAGCCGACCGTCGACTCGGTGCCCAAGGCCACACAATTTCAATCAACTTCGAACGAATCTTCGAAATGGGTCCCAAACTGTACATTGGGCTCCCAGGCCTCGCAACAGACACGCAGACCGTTTCTCAAAGGCTTAAGTTTCGAATGAATCTCTTTGAACTACAAGAGGTATATTCGCTGGTTCTATCTCTCAATGTTCTATATATATATCTATATCGCTCAGTGTATTTATACGGATACTATTACCTATAATTACAGCAGCGTATGATTTATGTCATAATTCGATAGCTAGGAGCGTAAATATTCTTGAGCTTATATCGACCGAGTTCATTAATGATTTCATTTTATTATATATTCCAATATTTTCCAACTTTTGCACTTAGTTTGAAATTTAAAATCGACCTGTAGTTAAAAATACTATTATATGGGAAGGTTATAGCGTTTAACGTTCTCGCGTAGTATCTTCGCGTAACAGTAAACGACCAGGTGATTAAGTTCAATTAGGTGTCCTTTCGTCATGGATATTTACACCTTCTAACTATCGGCAAGTATCAAATCATTTGCAAAGGAACATCTTACGACGTACGTGAAATAAAAAAAAGCTTTGGCACACTACTGCGGGGCAAGTGCCGCAAAGTTCTTGTCCCTCGCTTGCATGTTGTGCACCAATAAGGTGCTCAAAATGTCTCAAAGGCACGAAATGTGTCGGTGAAGTACTGTATGTAACAGCTACGTATTGTGCACCTCGTTCTGCAGCCGTGTAGCAATTCACTTTGTCCATATAACAGTGAAACAAAAGCAACCAAAATAGCGAGTAGTGGTTACAATAGAAATGATGCAGTACGGGAAAAATGACAAGGTATATGTTTGCCGCCCATTTTTTGAAGATCACATGCGTATGCATTTACTCCCATTATATATAATGATTAAAGTGAATCATTGACCTCTTTCTAATTCTGCTCCCCTGCTATTCCTCCAATTTCTTTACAGAATCGCAGGATGAGGCCGGAAACATTTGCGAATATGACCAGTGGACTTCTATACGAACATCGATTCGGGCCTTATTTTGTTGAGCCTGTTGTTGCCGGTTTGGACGAGAAAACAAACAAACCATATGTCTGTTGCATGGATCTTCTTGGTTGTATCACAGAAACGGAGGACTTCGCACTAGCAGGTACGAACGTGTAGGTAACGTCAGTAGTCAAATTGCAATTCTCTGAAGATACCTTATTTCCCCATTTTGCGCTCGATCAATGGGTTCCTTTACTTATATACAAAGCGGGTCGAGCTCACTATTAAAAATCGTGTTTTCCAGAATGAGTTTGGTCAGTCCGACATTCAGTGTACATGACATTTTCGTTCACTAAATGTTTCGTGTTTAGGAGATCCACTAGGAGAGCCTTTGGCTTCCTCAAATAGCACATTTATTTATTTATTTATTACATTATTTATGATATTTACAACGATACCCCATCTGTTGCCACGACATTCGCCGTACTGCACGAGTGAAGTTTGTAACTCGCGACTACTTATTGCTTGTTGCAAAAGCGAGCCTTTTACTTAACTCAACCTATATTAATTGACGCAGTTTTGTCTCTAAAGTTGATGACATTGTAACGACAAACTAAATTTTCAGGGTGTTGTGAGGAACAGGCGTTTGGCATGTGCGAAACGCTATGGCGGCCAAACATGGGCCCTGACGAGCTTTTCGAAAGTCTATCTCAATCACTTCTAAATGCTATGGATCGAGATGCCAATACAGGTTGGGGTGCTGTTGTGTATATAATCGAAAAGGACAAAGTTACCAAGAGGTACCTTAAAACTCGGATGGATTAAGAACATCATGGTGTTGACGACCATTACAACAACAGCGTCTACAGCACGAGAGTACAGCGTCATTATAATCTTTACGTATGTTCGGCAGCTTAGCCAACAACTGTTGCTGGATCATATCTCTAAAGCTATATTACATCAATTGGTATGACCGCTAGTCTGTCCGCTACAAACAGACAGAAGACCAACTATGTCTTGTAGTGTTTCGCTATTTTCTGAGATATTACGTTGTTGTACTGTGTGTCCATGTAGATGAATACTAATTGGCTACAACTAGGGAATTTTTATACAATGATCACAAAAGGCATGGGAAGATCAATAAACACGTCGTATTTAACTAATTACTAGGAAGTCGTCATTTTTCACAGCACACTCTGAGAAATTCAGGCTTAAATAACATAAACCCGTCGAGCTAACAGCAAGGGAAAAAGTGCGGGTGTATGACACAACTGGCACAAACAGTTTCGCCACGATAACTAGGTGCTAGTGTTTCAGATATCTATTAAGGGATTTGTAGATATGGTATCTGTAGCTGCAGATGATAATACCTCCGCAACAACCGAGTAAGGCGCCGAATCGTACTCTAAATGATGAATAGCTTACCATATAAATTTTAATATCACCTCACTACTTAGTTATGTCTAATTTATATAAATATCAATACCAATATCATATACAAGACTTACCAAGATATAGTGAACCCAATCTCCGATTACGCATTTATCGCTTTTTGCGGTACCAGCTATACTGCAAAAAATGAATAGAATTCTATCGGAAATATTATATATTATTATATATATAAGTATTCAGTGACAATTGTACGCGACAAATGGCCCTAGAAAAGTTACAGAAAATTTATCCCCACGTTAAGTTGTTACCAGAAACCATATGAAAATACTCCCAAGTACACTGTGACGTTTGGTCTTCAGATTTTAAACTCTCAAGACCTAGGATTATTTTTTATATTTTAACGCCTAAAAGCTGCGCCAAATGTACAATCTAAGAAACGTTTAGTTGGATTTGTACCTAATTGCGTTATCTATCCTCGTAATAAAATCTTGCTCGTGACAAAATAATTTGAAGTTATTTTTAGCGTTTATTTTCTATGATTTCTACACAGAGCTTTCATAATCCTTCTAAAGGATACGTATTTAGAATGCCGTAGGCGATTCGTATCGAAGACTGAGAATTTTCCAGCTATTTTATTTGTACGGAAATTTAATCAGTCTTCAGCATCTTTTTAGGCAAAAGCAGAAGTACCGTTTTTAATTAATAGTAGATACGAGCTAAGATATTTCTGATCTCAGTACTATTATTTACCAAATACACTACCTGAACGAGCTGAAGTCGCTACGCTTAAACTTCCTATAAAAGAAGTATCATTTCACGGTACCGCTAGTCATAATCAACGTCAACAAAAGCAGTTCGTTGCATATAGAGTAGTATACGGTGAGACTGTATAAACCAAGATTTGCTCAACACTATTGGTTGAATAAAAATTATGCTTAAAACAGGGTCTTTTGGGAGAGTAGCTAGGAACCAACCTAATATATGCAAATTAGTGCATGAACTAATGAATAAATGAATATAATGAATAAATGCAAAAGACATCACGAGTACCTAGATTATGGTCGCAAGCAGTTTGGTTCTCGACGAACCAAAGAAAATTTCAGTGTAGGGAAACTATGGAAGCTTAGTAGAGTTGCATGAATTTTCTCAACAAGACAATGCGTACTACCTGCATAAATCATGTTTCATTATGATCGATCTGATGGAACCAAAGAGTAATTAATAATCACATAGATATTAATGAAGTATAAAATGATTTAGGGGTTCATATACAGCCATTAGGCACTCATTCAGTTATTCAACTGAAGTCGATCTCTGTTTATTGTATTGCGTCCTTTATTTATTTGATCCGAATCAAACTGCTACAGCAATGCTAGTGACGATACTAGACAGTAGTCTTCCTTTTTAGAGTACACAGTACTTTTCTACCAGCATAATACCAGGGCAGATAAATATCGAATGAATAAAAGGCAATTTAAGCAGAAAATGTTGGATGTTCCTTGCATGCAACCTAGGCTGAGAGTCATCTTTGATCATCAAACAAGCAATTCTGCTCGTCATTATGAAGCACATATGAAGCTGGATTCATAAGCAGTTTCAAGGCTAGGACCATAAAACCCAATCTTTCACTTACTATTAATCTAGTCAGAATCCTATATATTCTAAAAGATTAAAAATCTTATTTATTTGTTTAATCAAAAATTACGCATATCTGTCCTGATGGACTTCCTTCAAACATTTCACTGCCTTAAAGGCTACCTTTTTGGGTTAACTAAAAAAGAGGCAGGTCAGTTTAGAAAAATTGACGCCAAAGTCTGTGTGCTAATCTTCACGAAAATTCTAGTTAACTATTTTTGCAGCCTTATATATATAACAAAATGTATCCCTTTGTCATACCTATGAAATGGCTAAAGATTATAATAAGCTTGCTATGTTATTAAAATACCTGATGAAAGATGTTAAATATTTTTTTGGAATTTTTCATTTACAACTCAATTTTGCCATAGATGCAAATTGCAGCTTAATAGCGTCAATTTCATATGCTCGAAAAAAATTAAAAGTAATTTCGTAAAATGATGACTTTAACATGGTTCAAAGGCAGCTTGGGGGAATTATGCACATGACAGGCAATCGTATCCAATAGAAGGCCGCACGCGTCGACTCCAAACAGATGTATATCTCATCTAATCTTGATGTAGACGTACTCGAAAAAGTCAGTATGTTTTTTCTGTAACATAAAACCGAGATATATTTCACTCGTCAACCCAAAAATCTCAGGAAATACATGCTAAGCCTTTGCTTATTTCTCATAGTTATTATTATCATCATTAGCGTAGCATCATATTATACAATCAATAACATTAATCTACTGATTAGCAGTTTATTTGTGCGCAGACGATGTAAGCTTAATTTGGTACACTTTGTAGAAAAAAAAAACAGAGCTAATACTTCATAATTTATCCTGACTTTTCCAGTTTCACGTCCATATATATATATATATATATATATATATATATATATATATATTACTCATTTTGCTGTAGGTTGTAACAGCTATCTATATAAAGACAGATGTTTATGTGTATGTATGCGTAAATGCGATTTGCCGTCATAAGGTACATAGACTATTAGATACTTGTATAGCTTACACAACTTAATTTTTTGTGGCAGTGCAGTGGGTTTTCGAAATATTTCCATATTTCTTAGGATGAGACGAGGGAATGGCTTCATCGATGATCACGTCGTTGTTATTGTTGTTGTTGTGCTAACTTTGGAGTAGTAATGATGGCTACAGTACAAGTAACAAGAAGCCAGACGTCCCGATTCCAGATCGACATCACTCAATTAAAAAATTCCTATTGGCTCTATATACATTTTCAGCTGGGAGCTAATATGGGGTCTTGGTCTTCGTGTCGTAATTTTGAACTAGCAAATTTGTAGGAGCAGTAGCAGAGCCATCCTCACTATTACTGGTTTGGTCACCACAACGATGACAACGACGACAATCATCAGCGTCATCGCAACGTGTAATTATCGATTGAACAGCAAAACCCAATTGCAATCGATCTCAGTGAATAATATTTTTCTAAACGAAGCTTCGGCATTCGCATCGGGATCTCTATGTATGTGCACTTGACAACATATAACTAACTCTGCGTACCATATAGGACGAAGCGAGCCGCTGAACGAAGTGAGCAAGCGGCAAGTGAACAATCGTCCTTCGATAATTCTGGACAATGTCAATGCTCTCTACACTGAACAGATACAGAACGCTGAAAACGGACAAGCAATCGTTGGTTTCGACCCAGCCATGCTGTGCAGATTATAACCGTCGTAGCATATTAATTAGAACGCATACACACAAATAAAAGCGCCAATATAAAATCATAGAAATGACACACGGTGGATAATTATCAGAAAACTTTAAAAATAACAGTTCTTTACTGGAACGATTTTCAAGAGCTTAAGTTTAGCCTTAAAGTAATAGTTCTCGCTGCTGTAAATGTTTTGCACATGGAAAATTTGGGCTGCGCGTATCCGAGATCTTAAGTAAATAACATGGAAAACAACTTAAAATCAATGTCTCAAGCCAAAATAAGATCCGCAGTAGAATACTTTAGTAGGTATTTAAGTAGTTGCCCGTCGACAAAAAGCGTTTATCTGAACGAATATAATCATACACTGGAAGTAACAAATTCAATAGAGCACTAAGTTGGTTGCCGCAAGTTGTGCGAACTCACCAATAATACTCGAAATCGCAAAATTTTGCATCTACTTATCAACCATGTCAACGTGACAGCGCTGCACATGGTAAACTTTCATATTGGCGCAGGGAGCTCAGGTATTCTCGGCAACATGGTCGATATTATAGTGACCCTACTTTTAGAGTATTTCGATTAACCTTCAACAAAAGGGTTTGGAAGGGGTAAGGCCGTAGATAATCTCGATAGCTTCATTTGCTCGACCTCAGATGTTAAACGTCAATACATTTTTGTACAGTTTAGAAAAAAATATGCTGTTTTTAGTTGGATGGAACGCTTTTCTACGCTTAATGACCAATATAGTTGAAAGTTTTGTGCAAACTTTTATAACGATATCAGTAATTTTCAACGAAATCTAGAAGACATGGAATGGATTGACCTCTCGTTGATTTGACAAATTTTGGCTTTGAACTAGTCTGGCTCTATTGTCATATATGTGCATTGCTATATTTCAATCTTAATTAGATTAACTTCTCAGATTTAAACGAACACGAAAAAATTATACTTGACTTTCTCAAACCTATGTTTTACTAAAACTCAATAATGTGCCTATGTATCTATTCCACCTAGATATTGTTGACGCTTTATTATGACTAAACAAACTATGCGTTGTATATAATATATTCTTGACGACACATATTATATTTCTACAAACTAAGCAGTAAAATAGTAATGAGGCACAGTTCAAACAAAGGCAAAGGTCTGTTTCTGAGTATGCGTATTTGTACGGGCTAGTTTCGACTTCATAGAAATTTCTATTGGTAAACAAACGTTGTCACGAAGGCTGGTGACTCACGCATATTGTAGGCAGCTCTATGCAGCATAATATTATGTATGTCGTTAAATAAATAGCCTAGCACTATAATTACAAGACAATGAAGTGCAGATATAGACAAGTGTCGCATGACAAATACGCTTAACTCATGTACACGTATGATCTTTTATTTTATCAAATTAAAACGTGACTTGCCAGCACTGCTAACAGAATATTTATTAAATCAATAGCCTAACACACTTAAAGGTGCTACTATCATTGCTATTTTTGTTCTTATTCCTGTTACGTAAAGCGAATCAGTTATGTCGTACGAGGTCGTTATAACGCAGCGTAACAAAACGGGGCCGCACACAAATTACTGGAGGTTCAATGATACAATGACCTGAAACCTTCATCGACACGGTCTGTGTTACAGAATAGTGCTGTAACAGTGCTAGAGGTAAAAACGCTGATAATAAGCGTATTACATCTAGGTATGGGAACGCGCATGGTAGTTACACTCATGATGATATAAAAGTACTAGTAAGAATGAGGATTATCTAATGGTATTGGCCTTTGCGTTGATTAGGAAAAATAGAATGTTGTTATCACATTATTTACTTTCATGATAAATATGAACAAATGTCTATTGCTGAATTTATTTTTACTCTTTAATCGGCAGAAAGCCGTACTTGCTTAACAGCTCTAAAATTTTCTATAGTGCTACTATGGTAAACCAAAGGACTTGCTTTAATAAACCTTTCCTAAAGATAAAAATCATGTCATGCCTTCTATTCCCGCAAACAATAAACATATAGAAAAACAACAGAAATTGACATATAGAACTTTTACACTTACTTAGACTAATTTAACAATTTATATCTTTTATTTATATCTTCGTGGAACACTGTGTTATACGTTGTGGCAACTGTAATAAGAAAACATTTGAGAATCGGAAAAGTAATGGAAGAATGAGAATATCTGAAGTAAGTCAATTAGTTTTGGCCCAATGTGGCGTCCCTCAACATCATAAACTTAATATCATATGACACATGGCTTTTGATAAAACAAAAAAAATACATGACCTAAGTACCGTTTTACAAGAATCGGCTATAAAAAAGTTGAATTGACCATCGAGACATTTACGAAGGTTTGATAGACCATATTTTAATATAGTAGGCTTGGAACTACAACATGATCTTATTAATCATAATCTGCATGTCCTGCCCTTTGCGAGGGCTATCAACTTCTATTCCCCATGTTCAAAGAGAAGAAAATATACGAATAAAGGTAATGTTAGAAGCACGTGCCTGAAAATACAGACTCGAATAAATCCATATGACACTATAGAAGTTTCTTCAATTTCCAGTACCAGCTCATGTGAAAAAAAGAAGCAGCGGATGTCTCTAATCTCCAAAAATCTCCAATTTATACACGTATTTCTTTAATACATTATAACTCTTTAATCGTAGCCTGTTTTAATTCTACCTAAATATGATACAATGGTCTCTGAAGGCTGCGTTTATAAAAGGGAAGCGAGGAAATAAGGTACTTTTAATTATATTTTTTGCAGGGTGTCCACTTATTGTCCAATACCTAATGATTCCGCCAAATTAGCTGATCTTAATTTCCTTAGCAAACAGCGATTCTCCACTACACATTAATCAATGACTGTAAATGGGAGCTATTTATTTATCTTACCAAGTCTCACGCAAATTTTTTCATCATTTATTAAAAGAAAATCGTAGCGACCGAAGCGTGCCGCTAATAGATCTTGGTCGAGAAAATAAGTAAGTTGTTCATATAGATATATTGAATGATAGAATAGATAACATATGACGTGAGCGCTTTTCTATGAATGGTTTTAATATTGCAGTGTTGCGATGAGAAAGAAAACGAGAATGTTGAGCCATTTTTGCGCCGATGAGCATAATATGCAAACTTAATATTCATATAGAGTACATTTGCAAATTTCTATCATACCACCTATAAGTTCACTTCCTTCCAGCGGTAAAAAATTACTATTGTGTTTCATGATCTTATCTAGAAATCAAAATTTACAGGTATGTCAAGTTAAGAAACATTTAAATCCATCACTAACCTTGAAAAAATGAAGGGCGACACAGAAATTTTGAAATAAAGACATCAAACTCTTTTCATAAGCAGCACATTTTAAGTGGTAATTTTTGTACTGTTCACGAATTAACATAATAGCATAACAGTATTACTATGTAATAGTAATTACAACACTGGCGTGAAATTTCCCGCAACAGGGAATAAGTTCCAACCTTATAGAATGATAATCTACAAAAGATTCGCCGATTTAAATTGAAGAATTGATACCATTCTTTTAGAGCCCATAAAAATAATATGTTAAGCGCAAAAATGCATCTTTTGTAACCTTTATTTAATTTGATCTTTTAGTCGTCTTTTATTCGTAATTGAGATGATGACATCTAATGATACGGACGCATTTACAAAGCATGATTAAGATTGACCCTATAGTCGCGTTATCATAATTGTACGTGAGTTTGATTATATTTTTTTTTACTCTTACATTCATACATTTTGTTTAAGTAAAGTGGTACGAAACTTCAGTTAGCTCAGTATGATTTAACGAAATTCGTCAACTCGAACTGATGGGAGAAAAGCGCTTCACTACGATCGCTCTTTTCATATATGCTTATGTCAGACGCGCACACAGGCAATACCCTCAAAGATATAAATACATATGATTGAAATTTAGCAGACGATAAAGTGAAGCTCTTACAATTGACCCCCCAGAATAGCTAAATAAATAGCTAACTCATACACTACAATGTAACATAAGTCATCCTCAAGATAACCAAAAATTAATTAATTTCGAATGATTATTTCTCATTACTGATTAGGAAGAGATAGCTTTTTCGATGTGAAACAATTTCATGTGCCTGTGCAATTGGCAGTGAGCGTACGGTCTTCAGCATCGAAAAATCCGATAATACGTTTGGCCATTAACTACGTTATTACTGCATTTAATGATTACGTTTCTTTTATATAAATCTAAATGATTTCAGCAACTGTCTGATTGTTTGCGGAAAGCAGCAACTCCTTCAGATGTGAAAAAGGCATTCGACAGTATCGACTTTCGACGCTTTCTTATCTTATCGACAATTTTCCTTCCGTCAATACATAACTTACTTATAACATTTACGCTAAAAAACTTCAAGCAAGAAACAAGCTCTTGTTACGATAATGAGTCCAACGTTCCGTAGGGTTCGGTTACGGGGCATAATCGCTTGAACATGTATAGTACCTCAAGGAATTCTGTACTGGCATTGAGATCGTGTGATTCACTGATGACACATACATCCTCACTGTAGGTGCTACGAGAGACGAACTGAGAGGTAGTGTCACCTAAATAATTACCAACTATTGACTGCTGGCCAAGTGTAAATAAGCCCTGCCGTAATACAAGTAAAACTAAGATATTGGCGGTTCGAATTAAATAGCGGTTGTTTATGCTAAGAAATGTGAACTAAGAATAGGCGCAAGTTTCACAAAATCTTTAAAACTTGCTTTTTATTTAAACCATTTTAGTACACTAGCCATTAAGCGAGACTTAGTAGTTTATGAATCTCTCAATTAAACATTCCTTAAACAGCACAAAAACTTGTCCCTAAATAACAATGGCTTCTAAGAACCTAATAAATTGCTTGTTTAGCAAATGCTGTAAAAAATAAAATTATTATATAAAAATATATAAACAAAAAAATAAAATTATATAAACAAAAAATAATTATTGTGTATTTTTATGTACATTTTGCGTTATGAACTTAGCCAAATCATTCGCCTCTTCTAAGATCAGTCTGTAATATAAAACTTCATATATTAGGTAAAAAACTAAAAATTAAAAAAAAAACAAAAAATGAAATGTAAAAGAATAATATACTTCCATTTCAAAAATGTACAGAATATATTCATATACACGTATTTTTTTCTGAATTTAGGGAGAAATGCTATAGTGGTAAAGATCCATTGATTACCGACAGCGATTTGCCGATCGCTGTCGGCTTTCTAAAAAATTATGTTATTAATAGCAGAAATTAGATGTGAACAGTTACCGTCACGTTCGGCTTTTTTTTTGGCACGCCAGGTACAATTGTTTCTCTATTAGATCATCTGATCTAATGTATACTTGTCGTAGTTGTAAACTTTAAGCCAGCTTTCGATTCGGTGCCAGGAGACATCGCTCTGGCGAGGACGGAAGTCTCCCAGGAAAATTCTCAAATTTTCAATGGCTGTCCTTTAGGAAAAAGCGAATAAGAATCGAAAATGGTGCGACAAAACTTCCTTCGACCACTTGCGCAAGGGTTAACCTCAATTCCGTACTATTCTCGACGCTATTAAAGAATCTGCCGGCGAAAATCCAAGGGCCTAGAGATCTTGTACATGATGATTTACCGAAACGGTTGTTAGTCAAGTTGCGTGTGGTCTCCATAGAGCTTGGTTCAACTGGTTAAAAAAGGATATTTACTGGTCTCTCCAAAGGTCTTTAAATACGGTTATATTAAATGTAATAGTTATCGTGAGTTAGCTGACAAAGATGAATAGTATTAGACCTATTGAGGTAGAACGCGAATGATGTTGATGTGTACACTGTAATGATATTTCACCTAACTAGAACCGACTAAATAATCCGTTCCTCTTAGCATTTCATAAGCTATTTTCACAGCGAGCAATCTCTTTACGAGGGTCGTTTACGATCGTAGAGCGAGTTTGAAACGTTACGGACAGATTCGACAACAATCTCTTGCAGCTCTCGTGTGGAGCTGAATAATTGTGCATCCCAATGCTGCATCCCAATCTAAGATAGCTCCAGTCAATTTCTGGCTCTATAAAATGTTGACCTATATTAACATAAGATAGAGGTAGTATGGTATAGTTAGAGTGGCCTTTTTAAAATAACGCGGCTTTCGTAATTTAAAGTAGCGCGAGAGGTCATGTTATCTATTTAAGGATCGATGGTAAGTCTAGGTGCAGTGGGAACAGATGGATATATCTTTTTTGTCTTTTGATTAGGACAAAAGTACAACTGCTAGTGCTTTAAGCGTTTAAAAAATATTTGTTTTCTTATGTCAGCTAGCAGCTGGGACGGCACATCCCTAAGGGCTAGAGAGCTGGTAATAAATATTTTAAATAATAATAAGCTTCTACGATTTTTAAAAATTTAGACAGCAATTTTTTTCAAGACTCGTTTAGATTAGACACAGAGATTAATTTTCACATGACCTAGCAATTGCACTAAGGTAATTTGAGCGTTAAATTGTGCGCTACTGGATTGTGCTACAACGACAAGAAATTTTAAGGGAAACCTAGTGTCAGTCAAATATACGATGGTCACTAGTTGCATTAAATCTTCAACGAAGTGTCTCGAGTGAACCGTGTCAAACTACTTAAGTCGACTGAATAGGAATCGATGTTAAGATGTCTGCAAAAATGCCGCAGAAATAAGAACATCGATATTTAGTTCACTACACGGTGTCAATTTATTTATATATCCTATATGCGACATATTCTACAATACGTCTTTGTTCATACAGATACTATGTATCACAGTACATTGTTAATTTAACAGGCGGTTGACAACAATGAAGTATGTACAGGATGCACAGCGCCACCGTCGTTCTGGCGCATACAGAAGCGCAGGAAAACAAACGGAACACTATAACAGAGATGGATCTTCGTCTACGCACTTTTTTTCACTGTCAGAAAAGACAAACGTTTTCATCGCGGCGACATCATAACTATCATTTGATGCAATTATTTACGAACGTCAGCTCATTTAGCACCAGCCATCGTTGCTGGGCTCAATAGGCCACCCTTGGTCCCAACCATCGTGTTCCTTCTCGTAGATGATGTATTTCTCTTCCCAGCTATGATTAGGTTTGTGGTGGGAGTGAAGTAGACCAGCACCCAGGCCGAGTATAGCACCAGCGGCTCCTCCAGCTAGCAGTGGTAAAGCCAACCTCCTGGCCAGTATTTTTGCCAATCGAGCCTCAGAAGACGGCACTAGATTTAGTATACCCACAGTCACAAAGACGCCTAGAAGTAATCTCGGTGCGCGCATTTTTGATGATTTTCTAAACGTTCGCAACAAGCAGAAGCGATCAAAGTCGTATCGTGCTGCAGGTACTTTGTTCTACTATTTAGTGGATTTAGTGATTAAACTGATATTTAGAAATGGTTATCTGCGTTTATATACACACATACCTGTCTTTAGTGCCGAAATTGGATGGAATCAGCGGACGTGAGAAAATCAAGGGCTGCGGTTAAGAAGGTGCAGGGATTGCGCAGCCGGCGCGGGCCCCAGGCAGGTGGAAGGTTAATATTTTCGCCATGGGTTTCTCCGGAGCCAGAAAATTTTTTATTGGTACCGACGCCGTTTTCTATATTTCGACCCTGGAAGGTATGTGTGTAGTTCATGCGGTTAGCGTTGCCTATACGACGACGCCTTTTGTCCATCGCCAGAAAATGCCGTTTACGCTAATGTAGCTTTTGAAGAGCAGTTAGGACACACCCCAATGGTTCAAATGACAACCCCAAATTGGTATCCCTTTCTTTGAACTGATACACCGTGGGTTTCAATATGTCCACTGGCGTCCGTTGGGCATCACAATAACCTTAGTCTCCTTGCATTGTGTACAAGAGCAAATTCTAAGTGGTACATAAGGCGGCGCCGCGCTGGCATTTGTACCCTAGGTTTCTTGCAATTTTGACATAAAACAGACAACTGCGTCAGCATAAATAAATTTCTTTTTCTTCTTCGGCCTTTGTTATGACAGCGGAGCCGAAATTCTGTATTATCCAACGCTGTGATATTCGACAATTGGGTTGATTGCGTAACCATGTAAGCGACCGAAATCAATGTTCAATCAACAGTTGGTTTACATCGGTACAATTTGACATAGTTTCTAGTGCTATAAATTTATATAAATAAAATCGATGTAGCGGTTTATTTACGTGTTTTCAATAGCAAAAGATAAACAACTCATCTTCGAAATGTGGCTGTTGAAACAAAAGTGATTCCGTATTCAGCGTCATAGAAGACCATGTTACGACCTCACTGACTAAAATATTTTCTGATAAGGTGCTCTCAGTTAGTTTTCCTTTAAAACGATTTTGAACGCCGTTGACTTTTTGTGATCAACTCAGCTAAAAGAGTACTTTATAAGCAGTGTTGTGCTCTCGTATATTAAACTCGCCCACAGCTTCAAAGTGTAAGACTCAGAAATTAAGCAATAAAAAATGTTTTTTTTAATTATTATTCAGAAAGTTTACATTTTATGCTCCAAAATTACTTGAAAGCACTACTAATAAAAAAATTGACTGGCAGCAACTAATAAGATCAATATTTTTCGACCATAGATCTTTCATAAAACAAATAGATAAAAAAAAAAACTTAAGAAATAAAAAATATATAGCTGACTTCTTTTACTGCAAGAATCGGATGCAACATCACGCAGCATTAATATAGCTATGTGGATCTCCATTCTGTGGATCCATTCCAGCGTCAATTAATTGTCATTTGTCTTATGCATCGCAACTCTATAACATTTTATTGACTTGTAATACAACATATGTTTTATACATTTTTAATATCATTAAACGTTTACGAGAATTTTCATCTATTTCCTTGAGTCAGTAAATTATTACGCTCACAGTGAACATCAGTGAATTTTACAACTTCACTGGCAGAGGTCGCCCTTAAGTGCAGCATACCATATTTAGAAAGTTTTTTTACCGCGAAGTCCTGAGCAGATTAATAACTTTCTGGGCATAGTAGACGGATTGCGGGCTTTGCTCCGTACCTAATTTGTAGTGACTTAACTTATTTGATTCACTGATGTTGCGCCAATTTTCACCTAAACCATAAGATACACTAAACATTATACTACTTTGTCTCACTTGGTGCCCGTTATTCCTTTATACTTATTTCATCAGCCTATTCTTATTCTCAGCCAACTCGAGAATTGTCTCATTTGTGGTAAGTTGGCTTTTGGTACACACGTGCTTTTTGTGTTGGTTGATTAACTAACCCTATTTCTAAACACACATGGACCGAGTCGGCCCTCGGCCGATTTTTATCACATATTGCGCTAGAGCTTGCTAACCTGTTAATTCGGTCCTGGGACGTCACCAAGTCACTTCGCGACTCTTTTATTTTGTATTATACGTTATCGATCGGTGTAAAGAATTGGCATGAAAAAGTGGGATTTTACGTGGAAAAACGTTTTCGATGTTTTGAAAGAAAATATTGCGGAGGATATTTTCAAGATAAAATTCCAACTAGCATGTCCGTTATATCGGATTCTAATTGATACTTGTCTAAATCTCGCTCATAAACACTTGGAGGTAGCTCAAAGCGCATATAAATTTCACAGCCCCGTGGGCTCTTACATTAGTCAGTTAACCGCTCGATTGGCTTTGGCCATCTTTACGCCGAAACATCCATTTTAGGCATAAAAATATTTACTGCTTTTTCTCAGCTTGTTAAGACCAATCGATTGACGTCAATAAAAATTCCTTTTACTTTGAACGCCATATGAAGTCCTCATCCTTCAGAAGGCATTTATTTTCAAGGAGGAGGAATCTGGGATTAAAATAATTTATTGCATTTTAATTCGGTCCAGTGAGAACTATACGGATCCCTATATAAACATTTGGCTAGCATTTTGTCAACAGAGAAAATGTTCGTTCCCTCATGCGGAACGAAAACTAAAGGTTTAAGTAGGCGTTAACAATCAGCCGATTCCACCTGTCTCCTTATCATTCTGCAGTCATTTCTGTGGCCTATTCTAAAAAATTCGTCAAGAAATTCAACAAAACTCTAGATTTGTTTTGCCTATGATAACCTATTGTCTTTTTGCACAACTCTACAGCGGGTTTTTGAGTGTTGGCTAATTAATTCTGCCTCGGCTATTGGCGAACATCTGAGAGGGACGCACATCGATCGAGTCGGCCCTCGGCCGACTTACCATTCTTACTGATTTGGTCAGCTCACCTGTTGTATGTGTATATATATATATACTTCCCGCTACTACTTTCTTGATAAAAAAAAAAAATGGATAAACAAAACTTCCACCAAAATATAGCCCACCTGCTGAATTGGGTGATATTTTAATTATCTACATGTAACAGAGATTCTTGCAGAAAACGCAAACAGATGTAGCAGTATATATCGATAAATCGGAAGACAGTCTTGCAATAAAACTGTCACCGTTAAGTACAGACGAAAGTCACCGTTGAATACACATCAGTTGTTTGCCCAGACATAGTTCTGGCGCTACTTTTGAGCACTATTATGCTCTAGCGCATACATTGGAGCCATAAGATTAGAAAAGCGGGTCCGCGATGCTCGAATTTCTCTTCTAGTCTAGCCAGTTTTTAGCATGCTTGGTCGAGCAATTATTGGATGTCTCTAATATGATGTAATGTTATAAACGTACAGCTTAAAATCCCCATGTCCATGGACAACATGGACGAAAAACAGTATTTGCAATTGCTATCAAATAGAATACTTAACGCGATTTGTGTAAGTAAGGAGGTTGCTTTTACTTGCTGATGAAGACTGTGCTAAGTGTAATGTACGTTTTTCGTATGTCACTGCATTATTTCGAACAACTAAGAACAAATAAGGGTCCATTAAATGATCTCAAATATATGTCGAGCTTTTCCGTCCACATTTCTCTAAGATACGAGTTCTGTTTAGC
>NW_019215064.1:0-29577 GCF_002532875.2 Varroa jacobsoni | reverse complement strand
ACCCATAGTGCAATCAACTTCCAATACTGCAACAACTACGACTGCGTTAATAATTAAGCACTTAATATGGTGTCGCAATCAACTTCCAATACTGCAACTATCACTCCAATAACTACGACTGCGTTAATAATTAAGCACTTAATATGGTGTCTCGTCGTTATAGTTTATTTCAATGGCGGCTTCAAATTATTGGTAAGAACGTCGGCTCTAATATCCCCGCTAGCTGCATGTCGTCAGCCTTCGGCTGCAGCCGAAGGCTGACAGTCTAGCTAATGCAGCCTGTCTTACTTGCCTACAGGGACCTTAGGCTGAGGAATGGCTTGGGTCCTCACTGCACCTGGTGGCGCCTGCATTACCGACAGCATAACCGGCCTCTGCTGTGATTGAGCTTGTTGCCCCTGTACTGGCCCCGGTGCGCCTATAACCTGGATCTGTGGCGGCGAACCAGCAGGTTCCAGGTGACCCTGCTGTTGTGGTGCACCCATAATCGATAGCAGGAAAGGTTGTTGCTGTTGTGGCTGCTGGCGCTGTTGTTGTTGTTGTTGCTGCTGTTGCTGCTGCTGCTGCTGCTGCTGCTGTCCTCCCATGATCGAGAGAATCATGGGCTGCGACGCAGGGGCTCGTTGTTGCTGCTGCTGTTGTTGTTGTTGTTGTTGTTGTTGTCCTCCCATAATCGACAAAATCATGGGCTGTGGCGCTAGAGGTCGTTGCTGCTGTTGCTGCAACTGTTGTGGTTGTTGTGGTTGTGATTGTTGTGGTTGTGGCGGTTGTCCTCCCATAATTGATAAAATCACTGGCTGTGGCGGGGTTGATTGAGGTGCTGGTGGGCCCATGATTGACAAAATCATTGGTTGTGGTGGGGGTGGTGGAGGTGGTGGGGCTGGCTGTTGGACAACTAACATCTGAGGCGGCGGTGGCGGTGGTGCGGGTGGGCCCTGCTGTTGAATTGTGACGGTCTGCGGCTGGATCAGCGGAGCATGAGGGGACGCCTGAGGTCGCATGAACGAGATCATTATTGGTTGTTGGGCCATTTCAGCTTCTTCGAAAGTTGAGAAACGACCGTGAGTGTATTCGCTGATGCCGATGGCGTGGTATCACTCCAACGATGCCGTATTATATAGCTCGGGGACTAAACAGAAAACTACTATTATTAATATTATTATTATTTTAGAGAGAATAGGCACTACAGCGCCAATTACTGTGCAGCTGTTGAGTTGACGAGCTTACCCAATGCCGTACTGGTTCAATTTGGTTACGATCTCTCATATATATAGTGCCAAATTGGATATTGTTTTATCATAGACGAACTGCTTTCATTAAGAGTGTGGAAAATTCGATTATTATTTTCTACTACTTTCTACACACGCTTATCTAACGTTCTATTTATTCATGTACTGAAACTGCCTGGCCGAAGTTCAACAGATGCTTTTGTCTTCACTGAGAGGATCTTTCATCTTGCGATCTCTTTAAAAGCTGGTTGTGGAAGAATCTATATTAGCGATGCCGATATTATTGATGGTTTTCTTTGGTTTGACGGCTCGTTTTATAGCGAAACGAACAAGTTTTGCGAAACAACGAAAACGACTACTAGGACGTATATTCACTGGTCTGATGTGAACCAAAAGGGATCCTTTAGACGAGTAACACACATGACGATCTGTTTGTATTTCGTCGCATTCGATAAGTTATACTATCTCTACAACAAGAGAACTTAGCCCTGTGCTCTGAATCAACAGGCCAGTCACCTTTGATGGGCTCGGGCCAAGGAATAAGGTAAGCAATATAATTGGGGGCTATTAATTTGTTTTTTTTTTTTGCTATTCTCATTAACAGTATGTTTGAGCTAAGTGGATCCTTAGCGTTGTAGGCGTCTGATCAGTCATGAGGACATCATTATAAATTAGCGTTTTGGTAGCATTGCCGTAATGAAAGCTCTGCACACGCAACACACGATTGTAAATCTGGTGCCAGCTGGTTTCGGGCGAGCAGCTTATGCTGCTCAAATTTCCTTTTAGGTCGGTAATTAACAAAGTTTGTGCTGTCTTGGGCCAGTTTGTAACGGTAAATCCGCGCTATTAGTTCAAATTCGTGCCGATTTAGGTGGCAGACCCAGAAATTCAAGGTTTCTGCTGCCTGTGTGTAGAACGTTTTGGCTAGTTAAACCGGTGATGTCGATACCGATAAACGGGTTTGTAACATCAGATAGTGTTTAGCTTTCCTGAATATAGTACTGACGAAGTAGGCAGTATGAGAGAATCTACCGCAGGATGGCTACCGTAGACGGCTACGCAAATCCGTGTCGAGTAAACGCTGTCACTTTGAGCGAAACCTGCAATCTGCTCTATATGCAATGCTCAGATATCCCACCTTAATCCGATTTCAATTCGACCTGAGTATACCCTCTAACAGCTGTGGTATAAATCTAACGAAATGCCAACACGTGCTATGGTACGCACGCCGTGACCCGGGCCAACCAAAGTAACTTGGGTTTTTAAGGTTACTTTGCGCTAGTTTTAAGAGTAAGTATAGTGCGCTGTCGTTTTGCGGAGATTTTCCCCGAGCAGTGCTAATGCGATCGCTAAATTTGTCGCAGAACGCTTTCTGAAGTGGCCATGCATCCCTGATACCTAGTCCGATTTACCTAGGAAGCTACTACTAATCAGAAATCGCCACAAGCCAAGTGACGCATCTGAACACAAGGTAATGGTATGATTTGTAAAAGTATACGTGTTCAAAAGAACGTAAGCAATATACTGTGAGATGTCTTTGTGGTCGTCACCTACCAGATCTAAATCGGCAGCCCGCGCTTCAGTATCGCTGACTGACTTGATGAGTTCAGACTGCATTCGGAACGTTCGGAGATCCGATTTTGGTGGCAAACCCTAAGCTGGGTTTTGTAACTTACAATTCGTAGTATATTTACTGTGCTGGGTGGAATATAGTGCAGTGGAATAATCACAAGATCATTTGTTATCTGACAAACGCGTAAGCACTAATCCACATCTTCATGGTTGAAAAAATGTAAACAGCTTAAGAACCGTCACAAAAAGATCAATTTCTTTTTTATATATAGTTCAACGAAATATAAGAATGCCTTCAAGCTATGACAATGTATTTGAACGTTCAATAGTCTGTCTGCTTTCCAAAAACAGGAAATGCTCAATGTTAAATATTGTATTTATGTCCTAGATATACACAATTCGGATTCTTCAACAACATAATAATGATAAAGAAATCAATATAATAAAAGCTTAATTGGTGATTTGTAATCCTGCTGGCCCCCAGCTAATAAGTTAAAAGCTCTTCGTTAATGCTTAAATGTAACGAATGCTACGTATATGAAGATATGTAAAAAAAATTATTGAAGATCGGCGGTACGTGGATGAAGGAGCAAGTCTTCGGTTGTGCTCGGAGGATTGTGAGCAATAGGTGCGAAAGAACGTAGAAAGAAAAGTAGAAAGACGTTAGCCAGAATATGTTCGAGTACACATTGAGGATTGCTTATACGTATTCTTCCCATTTATGAGCTGACCAGTTACTGAGTCAGAGAAACTGGCTACCGAAGGCTATCGATTTTTCGATTTAAGCAACAGTTACATAAAAACGTAAAGTACAACAAATCTGTCAGGCATTATGGAACGTTCTAATATTTGTCCGATGATTGCCACAATACCGTGTGGCAAATTCTGTCCATAATACAAATAGGATACAATATTCAAATTTTGAATGAAAACTTTTCCAAGACCCATTTACTACTAAAAACCAACCGTGTATAAAGGAGAATCGTGCGTACAAATGACAGAACGATTGTTGTCCATTATCTTGGATTTAGGTTCCGAGGCAGAAGATCATGATAACTCATGAAAATATCATTACGGATACGATCACATGGGTGATATGATACATCATTAGTGATAAAGTTGTCAATTAATACTGTTTGCATCGATACGCTCGGCCCAATTCTTCCGGAAGATCCGTCAGTTATCAGAAAGATTTCATCTGCGAAGCCAACTGGGAAGTTATTAGTGCCTGATACGATTATTCTTCCCGAACATGTATGGATATAAAAGACACTACACACGTTACTAATAACGTTATATTTTTATACATAGCACCTAAATAGTTTCGGTGGCAGGTATTACACATGTAATGGTGGGAAAATTGGTGCTATTGCGGATCAATATAATACAGTCTCAACTGCGTCGACCAGCGTTATACGCCGGTTGAATTGGCATGTGCATTATGTGCAATGACTTGACATGCCGTAAGGGTGGACAACTGATCTACAAATAGGCTGTCTCCATGCTTTCAGTAGTTATTTGTAGAGCAACAACTACAATATGGTATTTCAGTCTGCAAAACGGAACTGGTAGGGTTCTTAAACACTTCTCTAAGCGCGAGCAGTTCTCTTTTAAGTGGCGACTTTCTCGGCTGTTTTCGAAGTACTGGGCACGCAATTTTATGAGGTTTCGATAGGTGATTTTAGAGTTTCACGGTTCTTCTATTAATGAGTTCTGGGGGTTTCAAATAAAAATAGTAATCTGTGGGATAATGTCTGATAATTAGTAAATAATAGTCCTAAACTGTAACTACAACTTAAATTGTGCTTGATTGCTTGGTCTGGGATTTGTTTATCGTCTCCCCTAGTTGTTAATCGGACGTTTGCTGTAACTTGTAGTGGATAGTACTCATTTACCGAACACCTTTAGCTTTTTTCTTGATAACACTTTTTGTACTTTTATTGCTTGTCTAACGCGATATGCCACGCGATATGCCACAAATTCTTTTCCCATCCCCCCCCATTGCCATGACCCACTGCGAACATCGTAGGTTTAAAAGCACTGTTCAACATAAAAATACCCAATGTTGTAAACTAAGCAACAATTGATAATCGTCCTTGTGTCTTCATTTTTGTCTAATCTCAAATTAAAACTCTTCATCGTAAAGCTCACTAATTCTGTTGTTTACCATAAATCACCTAACTGAATGATAACATTCGAATGAGCTGCCACAACTTTGCAGCATGAATGCATTTAGAAAACAGTGTTCTCAGACGTAACAAAGGTCTATCGTAGTTTATAGAAAACGACTTAATACAAACAGTACAGATCTATATGTACCACGTAAAGACCCAAAGATCCATCGTAGCCTGATCTCTCTGAAGGTAAAGCAAGTGATTTCGTGCTACAAAAAGTGAAACGAAAGTGTATACCATATATATTGATTCATGTTAATAGGCAAATGCTATATGAAAATACTAATTTGGAATTTAATAAATATGCTGATTTCTATTTTTGATTGTAGTACATTTTTTATTATATAGTATAGATTACATCTTTTTTTTTAGGTACTTGTTTTCTTTTATAGGCCAGCCAAAGCACTAAGTGCTACACGCGCGAATAAGCTAGGCCTAGTTTAGGGTATGAAATCAGGCTAGAAATAGCTATAACCACCTTTTGGTAAGAATTCAGGAGAGTCAAACTACGATTTAATAAAGAAGCTGCATCTGTATGGCGCTAAACCCTATATTCCTTAAAGTAGACATAATGTATGTAAAAATCCCTGTTTCCAAAACGTGTTCCGTAGCATAAAACATAAAGGTAAGTCCGTTTGTCATTAATAGTGGGCTATGAACACAACCGAAAAATGGTTAAGAGTTATCTTAAATTCATTAGTTTTCGTTCACTGCGAAGGGTAGCAAAGAAGCGCATGGCTATTACCATGCTTAACTTAGCAAGTTTCTTCAAAGTTAGATACCGTATCCCGTTCCGATAGTTTTTATTCTATTCCGATGCCCTTCAAATACCTTTGCATAATCTATGTAATGATTTCACATAATTTTTGACAAATTTATGCAGCGACAAAATAGCCGCAAACTCCTAGAGGCAACGGCAAAGAATTTGCTGCAGGATATAAGCGAAGATCAAATATATATGTTTAGTTCTGTCTCGCGAGATTCAAAATTTCCATAGTTGCCCTATAAAATCGATAATGTACATCGATCTCGATTGAGAGCCTCAGGATGACTGAAAAGGCGTAGAGGTAGGCGATGAATGAGCCTGATGTTCTAATGTTCGTTTCAGCTCGGATATGTTTGACGTGATGATAGACAAAATGGTTCACATCTTTACGAGAATTTTGAGTACAACTTTTCTGCCATAGAAGTTGGTTAGAAGCTAAAGCCGATGAAGCTAAGGGACTTCTTTCGGACACACGAAAAACGAGCAATAAGCACCCTTGACACAAAAATCAACCACAAGAGCGACCTCTTTCTATATAACGTTCCTGCTGTGGCTGTTCCAAGCCAGTCTTCTAATTTCTAGCCAGCCTCCCTATTGTGTACGCTATGTCTAATAAAGAACACACGTCGCCATAGTTGTTTTAGGAAAACGTGTCCATTACTTTATGTATAAATATACGTAAATGTAACATAGGAAAATAGTTTATGAATTGAATCATATCGAATTTTAGAGTCGTGAAAGCACCCCCCAGAGGCATCGGTTAGGTCTTGAGTAGCAGGCAAAATCGGTGGTGTGAGTCATGATGGCGCCACACGTCGTTTCAGCTCATGGCCATTTAATATCTAGTTAGGAGAATATATTTTCTTGAAATTGTTATTTAATAGTTGTAAGCTTAGACGGGCACGTGGCATGCATAAGTTCGTCGACGTCCCTCGGGACAGAAACGACAGTAAATCTTTAGTAGATAATAATAAAAAATCTGTTCATAACAAAAGTGTACGTACTAACAAGCAAATAACAAATACTGCATAAACTAGGGATGAAGCTTTTGAAGCGATGATTCGTTTGAACGTTGTTGGGTGTTACGTTAACGGGAGAAACGTACGTAGATCAAATTGGTCCGTATATAGCCCGATTTTGTCTTGAACAATGAATTACGTCTCAAGCAATATCCTGCAGTCGCGTGTATTAATGTTCGATCGTCCTCTATTATGCAGTTATATATTGTGCAAGAGGCATTTCTCGATTACTGAATGTTCTGTTGTGGGCTAATTTTGATTTTCTAACGGGACCATAACGATGGACGAGTATGGTAATACATCTTCGCACAGCTCTTCCCCAAAGTCAACGGTTGAAAAATAAGTTAGGGAAGCTTGAAGCTCTCTTCCTTCTACTAGATCTGTACTTGCAGGTCACAGTTTTATAGTAGGACACTTGCTGTGAGTTATAGCCGCTTAGTGTCTGGCTAACTAACGCTTGTTGTCTGTATTCTTCTGTATTGGCTAAATCGTTTAAGCAGAGAAGTAATTACGCTGTCGTGAGTTGGATACAGCTCATCTTGCTGATTCAGAGTCCTAAAGGGTGCTTGCGTATATTTTATGCCGATTGCTTTATGACGAGTCATTCTTTTTCTAAATACGTATAAAAGGCTTCTATGCATAACGACCCTAGTCGTTCTTATAGATTTTTTTCACTGCTATGATTTCTTTATCGGTTTGGCGGCATGCAATATCACGACAGATCTTCCGTTTATCTTTAGCGTGGTATTTTTAGAACCAGTGAAGATTTTGTTTTGAATTTATTTGGCCAAGTCCTTTCATTTAAGGTCAGTTACGCTGCCACCAAACATGATCGCTTCAAGTTAAACGTCTCATGCGCTGCAGATCCGTTCAAGAGGAGAATGTATCGTCTAGCACTTTATACGAAGACTAAGCACGATCTAGTTGCCCTATAATAGACATAAACCATTACTTCTAAAAGTATGCAACAAAAAAACTCATGTCATTTATTTATTCTTATCGGTTTGAATTCAGCTACAGTTCCAGAAAGGTCACCCTTACAATACAGCGTTCTCTCAACCCAATCAGAGACCTTTTTTATAATAATAAACGGTTTCTTTAATAATAATAATACGTAATCATTACGTGCCTATCGTATTATTTGCTCGTTGTCTATCATCAAGCACGAGCAACCGTCTTCTGACCATTGATAATTCTTGAAAATTATTTTATCTATTCTGACTCACACATGTTCGCTCGAGAGCAAAAATATCAGCACACAAACCTGTTAGCCTGTGCAGGTCGCCGCTAGCAAGTGTCCTGAAAAAAATAGAAGTAAGTAATCGCAGAGAGAGTGACTAGTAATCGTTCCTACGGGCCGATAATAAAGCTACATCGCCCTGTTTATAAACACATCGCCCATTATACCGCTGCGCGTTGAATATTCTTGCGGGCTGAAGGCTATATAAGGGCTGTTATAGTGAACAGTTAGATTTGACCATTTATGTTAATGAGGAAATGTCAAGCTTCTATTAATGTTAACGAAGAGATGTCACGCTTTGCAAGGTGACCATGCTTCTCTATGTACTTCTATTAGGACTTCTACTACTTCAGTGTCTCCACATTAACCAGGACACCCGTTACGTTACGCTACTAGAAGCGTGAATAAGTTTGCCATGACGCAGAACAGTCTCTCCAATTCAAAGACTGTTCGTAGTAGTTGCCAAGCTTGTATTGTCTCATTCCATTTAGGCTATAAGCGTCCTATGGGAGAAAAAGGGTGTCTCTCACAGGGAAATTAGGATGCATGCGGCCTTCAATCATTATATTGCCTCTAATGTATCTAGTTACAGGATCTTTAGTAAGACATTATTAAAGACAAGTAATTAGCTGTAAGCAGCAGTACGATCACTAAGGTTTAAGATAACTGAGCGCTGTTTTTGGTCTTTAAAGCTTACAACAGTAAAACGAGGTACCATATATTAAAGTAATATGAATAAAATAGGCCATATTCTAAATATATTGCATTCGCCGGCGAAAATTTTCCAGGCAAGACGTCCTATTTTGATAGAAACATATTTTTCTAATCGAATTTCCTGGTTTACTGCTACGGAAATATTTCTGAAATCCTTCAGCGCTAATGTTTGAACCTTATAGAAAGCTGACAGAAAAAAAAAAGGAATATTAATAATGTTTTCACACCTTCTAAAGGAGTTGAGCTCATTGGTAAACATCGTTGAATATTTGAATAGAGATAAATAATTCGAATCTAGGCCTGCGTTAGCATTGGATCTGCGGCCTGACCTCGAAACAAGGCTCGAGTCCAAAATTCGTATGCCGTTAGATGCATTGACTCTAATTGGCACACGAATTGCTACCGCATTATCGTGGGCACATTATCAGTACTCAAGAATACTTAATACCTAGTCAACTAAAAACAAGTGATTCTTCTATTGTCAAGAACTTCGCTGAAGGTTTCATGCATTTTTTCCCCATCGTGTGGCCTCTAATTTCTCCAATTATTTCCCCAGTTCGTGTGTGAAGATATTTTGCAAACGCTTTGAAAATTTGCCTTCCCTCTCTTAACGACTAATTGCCGAAATGGGGCGTTTTACTCAAAAATGTTTGGTTGAGACCGCAATAACAAAGATGCGTCTGTAAAACGGATGATTTGAATAAGCTCTACTGCTACAGATAAAGAGCCAATAGCCCGATCATTAACTAATTGGTTTTCTTTTTTGTATTGTCTTCATTTATTAATTGCGATTGGGCATTGACTTTTTAATGTCTGCAGCCCAGAAGACCGTTCCTATGAAGAGAGCGATACATGATTTCAGTTATTTAGACGGCTGTTTCAAGTACATATAGGTCTAAAAAGACAGGGTCATTTTGTTGGATTCATTCAGAAGATATTTCGAGATAACTTATTGGGTCACGAATAAATGTCTCCACAGCCGTTGCAAACATAACATTTAAAAGATTCAACATACAAGGAAATCAATCTGATTGACTCGAACTTCGTATATATCGCCAAATACTTGGCTAGAGTTGCGGAGATGGTTCGAGACATGCCTCTATGCGTACAGGCTTCGAATACACTCTATCGACACTACCTAAATGGGGACAAGGACAAGCAAATGTCCAAAAATTTTTTTGAGGCCCTCTGACACCGTAACTGGAAATTATCTGCGTTATATACTTGATGTTGTCACAAATTTCGTACGACGAAAGTACCTTTTCTTCACACTGAACTGGCTACCCCCTGGCATTTTTTGGCGTGGATAATAGCTAGGTGAAATGAGGGTGGACCATTGCATGCCTTTATTGAAAATAGTGGATTGAATTAAGATTGGAAGTATCCAAAGCTTGTCCGCTGCAATAAAAACAGGGAGAGCTCGGGCTGACAGATTGCAGTCATTTTGCAACTGCCGAACATCAGCAGCTCTTATCAAGCAATTACTGTATCAGGCGCTACTGAGCATTCGAGAGCAATGGGCCTACTGTGACACGATGAGACATCTAGTATATCATCTGAGAAACCTATTGATTAGACTCGAAAGTTGTCTATCCCTTGAACACGGATGAAGACGCCCTGCGAACAGCAGGGCGTCTTCAACAGCTCGACACATGCGTAGACACACCGTAAAATCCAGTAACTGTTAGTATTCTATATCTCAGTTGGCATCTATTTGAAACTGATCATAATCAAGTAATAATTACTCTCGATGCCTCGGGCTATTTTTACTCTGAGGAAATTCACATGCTGCAGGACTAGCCATAAAATACATCCTGTGGACTCTCATACACAATTAACGCATACCGCTTCTATAAATAGGCCTAGGTTTTTGGTGGCATGTCGAAGACGTGAAGTTCTATAGTGGTACGATAACGTTTAAATATCTGAATCTCTAAAAAAAAAAAACTGCAAACAGCCTGATCGCCTACGTTTGATTCGGTGTTTAAAATACGTTCCATTCATAACAAAACGTGTGTTCTTAACATTTCCCTTCGCTTAGCACACCTGTCGAGTAGAATCTCTACGGAAAATTTTCTATCTTTTTATTGCAACAGAACCTTCTTGGCTTCAAACCTTTTCAGATTCATCCAATCGTCTTCATCGTTGAAATGGGTCGGAAAAATAATTAGAACCTTCACGTTACGTTTCATTTTATTTATTTGTTTATTTATAAAAACTATTTATGAAAAATAGAATTGTTCGATAATAACAAGCGGTTAGCAAACGTCAGCGTTTTGCGTAACGTTCATACTCTGTGCAGATCGAACTAATTCATCTAGAAAATCCGGTAATTGTTCTCTAATTCCTTACTCCCGTTGCAAACGATCGAGACAGTTGGCGACTGTAAATAAAAACAATGCACAGACGTCAGAGTACACATAGCTCACTATATGTTAAATAATTTTCCTCTGAATACCTTGGATACTTACAGTAAATAGACTGCATGTTAGTTTTTGTGGTTTGGAATATTCGCTTGTTGAGGTGGAACTCGGGCAATTCACGCGTAAGCGTCTTGAAGTCTTCAACTTGAAGACAGATAAGGACTACAGCGGTTCAGGTCGGCTATATAATGAGTAAACATTTTTTATAGAATAAGAACAGCTCGTCACCAATAAGACCTACGTGTGAATCCACTGCTATAAATTACAGGTAGAGCGTGTAATGAGGTTTTGCATTTTCAACAAGATAGCTAGCTGACATGAGAATATGAACTCAAATCATGTATGAAAGCTATTGAGCCTCAGCTTGGAATCGTACCCGAACGCCATGTGTCGCTCGTGTTTTTGCCCTCCCTTTGAGCCCAACGTTTTTGACCGCATTTAAGAGGCATCGTAAAACTTTTACAACTCTTGGCGAACTTCTAAGGGCACAGATGTCTAATATACATATTCAACGGATAATATGTAACCTTGACTAAGCCGTGCATTTTTTATTCAGAAAATGGAATTGTTTCGATGCTACGGGGGCTGCTGTAAGAATGAGCGCTGTTTACATAACTAGTTTATTATCCCGTGTCTCAAAATGGTCGATAAGTTATCTTAAGCCTTCGAGGCTAACGTTGCCTTTCGCATACCATTTCACCGGGAAGGATCAGATATCGAAGGCAGCATATTTGGTTGAGTAGAAACAACGTCCATCAAGTGAGATAACACTAGATATAATACACTGTGTGCATTACAGACCTTTTAGGCGAAACAAACGGTTTACAACAAGTAATATATTTGACCATGAATTTGCTGAAAGAAAGAGAAATAATTATATAAGCAGTAAGCCGCAGTCTTCCACTCTAATTGGGAGATATGCTAATAATTGTTTACCGTCAACTCCAGACTCTTGGTAAGGGAAATCTAGTTTTACCGCTGATTAAGTGTTAGTTTTTATCGAAATATATTTTTATGTGTTCAGGATGTTTTTAGGCACTCGCAACTTTGACATCATAGCCGCTTATATATGCAGTAAAAATAATTAAGGGAATGCTTGCTTGGTCTCTGACCTGCTATGTTCGGAGGGTGAAAGTGATCAGCCGAGTCAGATATATCAATTGCCTCATATAAGGTGGGGGCAATCAAGATAGCCGCAACCGTTGCTGTGAACAAATTTATTATAATGGAGATTTATGCTGTCACCCCGAAAACTTAAAAATCGAAATCACCCAGTTTGCTCAGCATCCAACACTGATTTTTCCTGTATTGAGAACGTTCTCTTCAGTTGAGCAAATGTAAAGCCTTATCAATGCGTGCATACGTTAGCCATTCTGCCACTAACAGTGTTGCATCTGGGCGTCTAACTGAAATTTATCTGGTTACTTAATCTGTTTCAATCAGCCCTATTTGTTTGTATCATGATAATCCTGCTAGACCTGAGCTTGCTGCTTTCAAGATTCTGTTTTGCTAGAGCACAACAGAGAGTAGTTAGGAAATAGTGGATAAACTTCCCGGCAGTTCTTAAGCTTCCTATCCGACGTTCTTTTTTCGCATGCTACCTTTGTGTTGGTTTCGATATTTCAAGCCTAATTTTTTCCAAGCGAAACTTCAATAGGAAAAGCAGTATGTCTAGTACTTGGGCCACTGCCATAATTCGGTCCAAACGATCAGATCCGACGTGAACTTCACATATACAATATATTATATATATATACATATATGTGTGCGGAATGTATTTATTAGGCATCTCCACTAGCCACCGGCTTATATTAGTGTTGGCTTTGTTCTAATGAAATATAGAAACATTGGAAGCGTACCAAACGTAACCCCTTATAATGCGACATGTAACATTAGAAACAGACTGACTCCAAAGCAAGAGGGAAACTATAAAAGCGTTGCAAATGAACGATTGTGACAATTTTAGGCATAAGGTAATGTGTTAGTTTCGAATTAAACGCTTCGCACTCGTTCTACTGAATTCAAAGGTGGCCTACAAAAGACCTAACTTTATTGGTTACAAGTTTGGCCTTATTCATTTCTCTACGTACGATAAGCTGTACATCGCGCTATAGTTCCCCATCGAAGCACGACTCAAGGGGCTCTAGAAGAACAGATACCTTCGTAATGTAGCAACATTCATATAAGCTTTGTCGTGTAACTTTTGCTTCGAGGCCAGTGAATGGACGAAGCGGCTATCATCGTGATCTGGGTGGCCCCAAATGTTCTTCTTTTTTTATCCGTCTTACGCTGTATAGCTTGAATGTATCATTTGACCTTTTTTAGCATCACATTCGAGATACCTTATTAGCAAAGTCTGTACGTTTGACTGGCAGTAATTGGGTCGTTTAGGTCACTGGACAGTCAGTAATCGTCATTCGCAAACAAGACGATGGAAATTTCTCTTTCTTTGGTTTTATCTTTTAAATCCTGAAACCTTCTTATGATTCCCGCACGTGCCTCGCTTGTCTCGGGTGTATTATCGACAAATATTGTTTGATAAATTGAGTCTACGCTTTGGCTTCGTTTATCGTAGTTTTACCGCACATCTGGAACATCCGTCCGTCTTTTTGAAATTTCCTTATTTATCTAAGTGCTTTAGAAATTACTAAACTAAAACCTTTATGTGCTATTAGCTAAACTACAGAAGTACTATTTTTGAGATATAGTTTTGTTCTTTCACACTAATTTCTATAGAATTAAACTTTCCTGTAGGTGTATTTTGGACGTCCTGCTTCGTTCGATCACAAGATCTATTCTCTAAGCAGCTTAAATTCTAGTCCATGCACCGTGTTTAAAACTATTTTAATGCATTCTATTCCGATTGCTGATGGATAGTGGCAAATCCCGTTCTGGAAGTGTGTTCTATTGATAAAAACACTTCGTCTGACTGGGCTAGAAATGTCGCTTTGAAATCATGGTCCAAAAACAAATACTGCCAAAAGCGTTCACGCCAAACGCATAAGCCGAAATCAAAGGTCTACGCTGATGATACTAATTGTGAGGTGACTCTTGATTCTTCTGAGGCATCAACTCAGATATGTTTACTATATCGAAAAAATCTGACCCAGGTTTTCTAGTAATATTCAGGCCAAAAGATACTCTGTTTTTTCGGAAGAATCGCTTTTCGGCCTAAAGAGAAGGGCCGAAAGGTCGATCGGACAAACAATTGTTACTTCATTTTGCTAACAGAATAGATAGAACCAAAATTGATTGACACTGTGGGTTTTTGAGGGGTTTGATAGGCCCGGTTTACGTCGATCATGTGCTACATGCTAGAGCAATGCTTAAATGTGTTGAATTCACGAGGTGTGCCAGCATTACGCTTGCCATAGCCGGTATTGACAAGCGCTTTTTGAATTTATAAACAATCTATTTCGCCGTACTAGCTGTTTACGCATCCCTTGAATTCCATGTATAGGTTCGCTTGTGCTTCTGGTCATCCATGTCTTTCGAGGTCGATTAGAGGATCAAAAAAGATACGAGACCTATTTTACTTGTTCCAGATTTCAATGTTGAATATAATACTTGAACAAAACTATTCAAATAGATCTTTTCAGTCAAGACGTTATTTAACGCATTGTTCTAGTGTCCTGCGCGTGCCTTTTCGGACGTAGGTCAAGAGTCTACGTGAATAAATTAACAGTCTCCTTAAAGAAAATGTTGGATTTACTTAGCAAATAACTACGTTTGCTTCGACAGTTGGATCTCGTCAGAGAAAATAGAATGCATATTCACCGTTAGCATAGATCACTAAGTTTCTAAGCATCCTATTACTGCGCCTATGTTGCTCTTGAAAGTTCGTAAAAACGCAAAAAGCTTTTTTTGCGCCAGTAGATGCTATCCGTATATATATATATATTGATAGTTTTTGGAACGTTAGTCTCTGTTCTCAAAGGGGTTTGCTAGTCTAGGACCTTCAGGTTTTGCTATCTCTGTGTTTCGAGTTTTACGTTCGGTATCGCCGTTAGGCATCATGCAGTCAGACGGACGGCTGGCCCCAGCATGAAACGAAGTGTGTTTATCTAGGCCTGGGTTCGAACCCAGAGCATAACGTGTCCCTATAATTCTGACCTTTTGATCTTCAGGACGAAACATAGAGAGGGTTTGCTGTCTTAATATTACAAATTCGAACAACTCGTACATTTGAGCCAGTAGTTCAAAACTTATTTACACTGTAAATAAGAATAAATATATATTGCGCAACGTTGTGCCATGTGTGTTTAGATGATGTAGAGGGATATACTTAATTCAACTAATTTCTTTTCTATTTCGGAAAACATCATTTTTTATCTTTTGTATAGACTTTATGTATAAATCACTACCTTTTCGGTCGTGTCATAAATGATATACGCTGGACTAAGCCACTGGCAATGGCCCTTTCCCTTAATGAGTGTGAGGTCATTTTTTTATGTGAACATTCTCTCTAGAATATCTAGGCGGTGAGAGCGGGAGAGAGACACATCTTGGATGTCTTGTTCCCTGAGTTTCGACATTTGGTCCCCCCTACCCCCGCTGATCTTTTAATCTCCAATCTCCATTTTTGAAGCTCCATCCACGTATTATAGTTTTTCTCGAGGCCTCCTTGCCTCATATCTTCACTAAATGTCCACTGCTTTCCGTATTTCCAGAAACAAAAACTTGACCACTGGGCATTGATTTTCGAGACTTCTCCTGAATTCACTGTTATTGGGGTAAATTTGGAAGTTTCTAGAAGACCGGGGCATTTATCAGCAAAATTTTATCTGCTGGCGACGCATAGTTCAAAGGTTATTCAATTTCAAAGTCCGTCAGATTTGCTAGCAACAGGCTACTACTTTCTAACCTTAGAAACTCTTTGAACTGATGCGGCCTTAGGGTTTGAATACAGTCTATTTGAATTTAAGTGAAAATTTGCTTAGAATTGATGGAAGTCGTCTACGCAGTTGTGCCTCTTAGGAAGCCCGTGCAGATCTCAACGGTTCCTTAAAGATACAACCAAAAAACGAAGAATGTTTATTATCTAATAAGTTCAACGAATTTTTAATAGTTTACCTTAAGGCACTTACAGCAACCAGTATGATATTGTTCCGTACATAACCACGTTCTCTGACAAATTAACAATGAAAAAGGACTACTGGCTATATCAAAAGGCGAAGAAATCCAATGAAGATAGAAACAGTCTTCTTATGAAGGACACTATATTATAAATCAACTATATCAAGAAGCTCAATTTAGTCGGAACTACAATTACGGAATATAGACATAAGTAGAAAGTGTTAGCATCTGAAAGAAAAAAGCCATGCTTTGTCCTTTGTTGGAAAAGCCACAGGTGCACAGTGGCTGTATCTTGTAATCAAGAAGCCGGCTTTAATTCCGTATAGAATCCTGTTTGATGGTCTAATTTTAAATGCAGTCGTCAAATTATAAAAAATTGTGCCAGTGGAACGTTTGAGAAGTAGCGCAGACGGCAAACGTTAGAATACCAGTCCGATAATTCGTATACATTCCAGTTCAATACCTAAAATTAACGATTTCAGACTGGAATAATACATTATATGTTGAATTAAAAGCTAAACTCGTTGGGTATTCTTCTAACATAAGAGATCAACACCAGCTTGCAATGGCTCGCAGAGTCCATGCCCAATATGTGGATTGTCTAGCGTTAGGCTTGAGTGTTAAAAATAACGTGCCTCTACGACTATAGAACCAACTTCCTCTATATACAGTGTCTACATTTACTCGACACCTCTCTCGAACATCATACAGAGCGTATTCACCGTGACGCACCTATATAGGAGTAAATGCCAGCATATAGGGTGTTGACGGTCCAGTGTTGACTCCTTTACTGGACACAAACTGAAAACATAGACATTGGATATTGATTCGATTTACCCACTGTGTGGACACTGCCTACGTTGTGTACAGGCCAGTGGTCGTTCCTGAGATTTTTGAATCCGTAGAAAAAGACTTGACCGGAGGTATTTCTGAACGACTCAGGCAATGTGAAGCCCAAACGAAGTAAATTTAGTTGCTATTTCGCCTATCGAGACATCACAAATACATTTCTGCGCTTTTCTTATTGTTGTTATAGTGATTTTTCTGTCAAGTTTTTGTTATAATAGCAGCTAAAAGCCCGACTCTATTTTTCAACAGTCGTGTACTCACTGCCAATACGATAAGCAAACATTCTGATTGGCAAGGATGTTTTTAACCGCAGTGGAAATCTGTTACGTCAACACCAAGGCATTTGACAGTAACAGGTCTTCGCTAATATTCCGAAAACTGCTTCCAGTCTCCGTTATCATTTGCATTTTTGTTCTAGAAAAAAACATGCCTTCTCCTACTACGAAGAGCATCCAAGGATTATTGTTAGGCTATCCATACAGCTTCAGCGCGTCTAGATCGATCCGGTATATTTGATTAGATAGGACGAATAGATGGACACCTTTATAAAAACGACATTGTTATCAATTACTAGTTGTGCTGGCTTCCCCGTGCGTTTCCTTTGTACGTTGTAAACATACTAACCCGATTATAGTCGAACTCCAACAAACAGAGCATACTTGATGCATAGACGAAAATCGAGTCGGAAGATTTTCCGCTAGCCCACTTTGATTTCCCTTCAAATCCCTCGATATCGCAAATTGCGTTTAGTGGGTCGTAATCCGTAACCCATTGAGCCCATAGAAGGTAGAAAACTATCACGAAAGCGCGTCTAGATCGATAGGATTTCCCAGCAGTGGGTTGTGGGATCAGCCAGTGTTGTCTTGTTATGGGCAATCACCGTAAAATCCCGGTGTTGCTTCGATGTCACACTAAACCATTCCCTAATAATGCCAGTGCGATTGTAAGCTTGCACGTGGGTTTGCAAGGATGGGATCACAGATGCGCATGGATGTTTGTGGACAAAAAAAAACTTTGCAAATATCGAGAAATTTGCGTGAAAAACCTTTGAAAAATATATTTGTAATAATCGTTTACAAAAATTATGGCTTAACTCAGCTCAATAATTTTAGTCTCTGCATAGATGTGTTTTGAATACCACAAAAAATTGACCATACTAATATGTTAGAGGTATCAATAAATATATGCATATAGTATGACTGTTCTTGCACACCAATCTAGTAAAGTAATAAAAGACACGCTAAAAGTTCTATTCAATGCGGCCTGATATCACGGTCTAGTAGCGGTAATGTAGCCACATCCTCTACACGTAATCTGGGTATTTACACCGAAAAAAAAAAAAAAAAAAAAAAAACACTAGTCTCCGCCGCGCGACAGGCGACCATCTCTTTAACTGCGATGGCGCATTGACTAGTATATGCTAAAAAAATCTGCCATTTTAAAAGCAGGTTCGCAAATTTCCCATGGCTAAGCTATCGTGATCTCAATTAGGTACTATTGTAGGTCTCTGAACCGAAGGGGTCATTCACAGACTATAAACTACCTCCAGTGAGTGCTGGAGGTAGTTTATAGTCTGTAGCTCTGTAGCTGTAGTCTGTATAGCTTGTAGTCACAATCTATGCTGTTAGTGCGACCACTGACAAGGCTTTAAGACGTATTTCTGATAAGGCTAGTACGCTTATAAAACTGCACATTTTAGGCGAAATTAGGCATTTTTTTTTTACAAATGATTACGCCATATTAATCACGAAAATCTCTAATACTAAAAAAGTTAGGAAAATGCTCTCTGGTATTGCTAAAGCCTAAATGATTTCTAGAAACCCTTTTTTATTGAATTCTGAAGCATCCAGGCATCTTAGAAGTTTCTCTTTTCCAAACATCACTACCCACTTGTTTTTTTCTGTGAGGGTCGAAAGCTGTCCGCGTAAATGCGCCCGCGATTGACAACAGTTTTTACACAGTAGGAACCTATTTTAAAGAGCAGGAGATTAACGATATTTACACAGATTCATATATAATTTTATGGCGAGGTGAAACTAAGAACTTGAATAATTAAAGGGAAACATTAAGTTTCAGTTGGGAATCAAACAAGAGAGTGTGAGTCCAGCCTTCTATCCACCCCGCCATCAGAGCGGCCAAAGCCATAACCGAAAATTTTGAAGCTTATTATACTCGAGCTGTCAGATTGTCGTTGTTATTCTAATTTTTATTCAACAAAAACAAGTATTCAATTTGAAAGACGATATGTAAGATATGACGCTAGTAAGTTACTTTGCATAGGAGAGAACTTGAAAGCAATGTGAAAATAATATTAGAGTTTTTCATCTAAAATTAAGTCTTAAAAATCTCATGTAATACTTAGCATTCAATATACTTAGTATAATGAAGTACTTGTAATGTAGAGGTTTTAGTAGGGTTCATCGAAGAACGCTACACATCTCTGATCCTTACGTGAACACCCTTATGTTGCATATATATATATATATATATATATATGCAAGCCACCGTATTACTCACGATAGAAATCAAAAAATTAAATCAGAGTTAAAAAAAGTCTCACTTTCAGGTGTTGGTTGACGGATTCGATTCGGGCGACCTATACGAGCATTTGTCAATCGTTTTAAACAACTAATTCTTTTCATCGAACAAACAGTCTGTGATTCATGACCTTTATATACATGTCTATACCCGCTGCCTTTCGGGCAGCGAAATTTCTCCATGGCGAGCTTTGTTACAATGCGCTATTTATCGTTTCGCAAACATCGAAGCACCAGCGTCTATAGATAGCTAGACATTTATCGAACGTATGGTTATATGTGTATCATAACTCACGAGATTGACTTCTGTCAAACAGCAACTTAATCTAGATAACGTCGGTCGGCTTTTGTCTGTCTTTAGAGAAGAGTCGTAGGGCAGAAATGTTACGAGCGAAAAAGATGAAGAAAAACAAAGTGCTATCCGAAGGATGCGAAGCATTTTTACACTAGAAGAGGCAACAGAAGCAGAAGTCGCCTCACATTTTCCGACGACTCCTTAGGGAAATCACAAGAACCGCTGTGCTCGAGCTTTAAGCTTCATCTTTCATTGGCTGTACTGTACTCAACAGTGTTTTTTTTTTTGCAGCAAGACGGCGTCAGGGGCAACGGCGCTCATAGAGGTAGCCATATTGATATTGCTTCTTAATAAAGAACATCAGAGCGAACAAATTTGAAAGAAGGAACTAGCCAGCCGTTTGTGTCTTGTCTACTGTCGTCAGACGATTTTAGTCTGTTTGAATTTATGCCGCGCTGTTGTTCACGTGCTTCGTACCCTGGTCTGCTGGTTGACTGAGCCGATTCAAAATGTGAGAAAAATTATATCTCTGCCACATCACAGCGTCTGGGTATTCTGTCGGTGCTAAGGCCAACAAAGGGTTCATCGAGAGCAGGAACGAATTTATCGGTGTAAAAAAATCAACACAATGAGGCATAGACGATTCTCTTGCCTAACAAGCACTTGGGTGCACCTTCAGTATCACAAGCGGCGTACCGACAGAGATCAGCAGAGTCCAAGACAATACTCCTGTCGTACGTATTTTATGCATTTTACATGTGTAAATCGCTTCGAGCGCAGATTAATTCAGGGTAAATCATAAAGTATATATTACAATACCCTTCTTGCTAATGATGACGGAATGTGTTTACCTGACGCTTGTCCTCAGTAGCAGAGACGAACGAGATGCCGGAAAACCCAGCTGGTTGTTTGACATGTTGCACGTTAGATAAACATGCTCTCCTAGAATAGAACACTCTTAGAATAAACCCTTGACTCTTATGGCGCCATTACATACTATATATGCAAAAAATAATTTCCTCTATTTTGATACTATACACTTTCCCTGTTAGTGTCATTTTATATATCTAGTTTGAAACTATATGTAGTAGGAATCTTTAGCTATGCATGAGCCGTGATCCAACTCAGACGACAGTACAGATCAAAAGTGTGTAGCGAGCACCTGTTCTGTATATTCGTGCCGAGTAAATTCGACTATTAATAAAACTATGTCTACTAAAACTGTAGATCATGGGCAAGCAATTAAGGTAGGTAGTTATTAACACTTAATCAGAAAGGTCCCTTTTTGCCCTATACTTTGTGCTTGCGGGTATTTTGTTCTTTAATAGATCTTGAATTGCACACAGTTCCTTAATATTTCTTCCGCAATTTCTCAATAGTAACTGTAGTATTTTACGTAACCACTAATTTAATAGTTACTGACTCGAAACTGTAGAACCCATTGCGCCGGCTGTGCAAGCCATACCACTGAATGAAACAAATAAAAATGTCCACACGGTTCTCAAAAAAGCCAAACAAACTAATGAAAGATTCAATGTTTGTTTTGTGTTTACAGTTTTTTGGTAAGCGCCTTCCATTTACCGAGTGTGCATCGAACAAATTCATGACGTCTACTTCAGATCCAATAGAATGAGGCATTCTGTGGGAAAGCTCACGCGCGTAAATGCTTCTAAATTTGTCTTTGCCCTATCGATGTCTACCTTCACATTTATATTCCGACCAAAAGTCGTATCCGGTCGATTGTTTCATAAAAATCCCTGCAGTCAGTCGCTTTCCACCTTCTCTCCGTTACGTCTCTATCACCCAGCCATCGTTTTGCCGTGCCCGCGTTGCCTTGAGCGAGCTTGTTTTTTTTTTTCTATCGCCTGAACTCGGCCGGCTGCCGAAGACGCTTTTCTGTTCATGTTATATTGTCAAGGCCGTGATGATGAAAGTCTAGGCCATATTTACAACGTTTGCTATAGCCTTCTCCTGATATGATTATCGCTTACAGGTAAACAACCCTTCAGAACATCTACTGCAGCTCAATAACAAATGCAGTAAGTAATCTACTGTATTTAGCTTTCTAGAAGAGCCTCGCAGTTCCACCCCGTTATGTTAGACATTGTCTTAACATTGTGTTAGACATGCAATTTCTGTTCCATCAGTTTGTTTATCGATACAGGAGCCGTTGTATGTCCATACAATAGATAATAAACTTGCTAAAACTAGATTCGGTTCCAGTCATAGTCACCGCCTGATTTCATCTTGTTACAATTAGTTTTTATGACTAGGTCGATTTTCCACGATTTAAGATAAACATTAGCCTTTCAGCTAATGTAGCCTTTCCTGAGCAGAATTTTAGACTACAGACGACGCGAGATACCATAGCAGGAAGTACAGTCTAATTTTAAGTTGACGATAATGTAGGCGGCTAGTAACTGCAACTTCCGTGCCGCATGCTATGAGACGACTCTTATTATTTAGCTAAAAGGAACGTTATTTAGCTAAAAGGAACGTTATTTCAATGTTAATTAAGGTTACATTTCGTTTCTTGTTTTGAGATATTACCGAAATACCTACAGATATACGTATACACATATATATATATATACATAACAGCGGGGGCATCACTTCAAAGTAGCGCTAGTCAAGTTCCATTTTAAAGGTTTATCTGAGATACTACGTTGTTAGCACGAAACACTTCTTTAGCCACAACCTTATCGCTTATGTTTACAAGTTCTCTACATCTACGCATCTAACAAGTGAGTATGAACCTTTTAACACTTTAAAACTTGTCGCCAAAATGCCGCCGGTCAAATAGGAAAACCGGCCTAAACGCAGCAGTCTGCCTCGACGCAACCAGCCTTTACAAACATGAACCAATGTAAAGTGTGAACACATCTCAATAATTCTTGTTATCTTATAGATAAAAGAGCGACGCAATATCTCTGAAGCGTCTAGGATCTAGGCGGATGTATTTGGCTAACAATATATATATCCGAGAGTAGGGCTCATCACTCAAATAATGGAGAATAATTATTAGAGCGGATTTAGCACCATATTAGTTTGCCATGCAACGCATCTTGCAACAAATAGGCATTTGCTCTCCACTTGAAACATGCCCCGTGCATCATCCACTCGACTGTAAAATGGGTGTTTTCACGAATACGTATTTTAGTTTGCTTAGGTACCATCGTACATTAATGGTTACTAGTATAAAACGTAGACGTGGTAGTGCGGTGTGTACGAAATGATAAACATGTGATAGTCGATCGTATACAATTGTGTGTCGCTATATACACGAGGTGACATCCCTTAAAAATTCAGAGTCGCGTAAAGATGTCCGAACTGATACAGCTAGACCCCCAGCAGGCCAACTGATGGTAGCTACAATGCAACAGCGTTGGAAAAACGCCCCATGCCGCTAATTAGCTGAATCAGAGCAGTTCGTACCTCAAAAAATAGCCTGGATTTGCATACAATTGCTACCTTGGCAGCATGGTCGGCTTTATCAGGTGCTGCTGCTGCTGCAGCGGGGAGCCAGACCGTACTAAAATGTGCAGCACTTAGCAGAGGCGAGGTTGAATCTGCCGGACTCCATCCCAACCCGTAACTAGTTGCTTCCCCGAGTCTACTACCTTGAAATCTGAAAACTTGGCCACTTTGAAACTAACGCATTATATATATATTCACCTAAAACAGTAAAAACATAGGAGAAAGCGAGATCAACATACATCTACTTAGATATGCATGAAGACCTATTCTTACCGACGCAAGCTTTTTGTGGTTGTGTCGGGGGTTGGAGGCGGGGAAGGATAGGGGCGAGCTGATAATTATCACTGCCACCATTTATCAGGCTTTATATAATACTACATATAAAATGCGCATCATTAATTAATAGCAACTCCAAAAGTTAACGCTAGCGGGAACATATATGATCCCCATATATGTTTTACATTTATTTACATATATATATTTTTATATATGTTTTACCAACATAAAGTTCCTTGGCGGATCTTTTTTGAAAGCAGGTAAGGTTGCAAAGAACGTGTCAACAGAAAGTTCTAAAGTAAAAAAATCGAACGTCAGTTCATTAATACATGTAAAACGTTTAGTTTCTTGAGAACTTCTGTGACAAAAGAAAAATTGAATTGCCTTTGTGACGCATCTGATTCAAAACGGGTCAGTCCTTTCCTTCTACTATACGTAAGTCAAAGGGCAGCCCTCAGAAACTACGGAAAACGGCACCTTAGTAAGAAATCTACGACGAAGTAATATTTTCTGTCGGACCACAACCACACCACTTCGACAATTGTCTTTTAGGCGCTAAAAAAATCAACCCTTTTTCTTTCTGCATTTCGCTTTTACACGCTTTCGGCATTTGACAAAAAAAAAAACGCTTGATTCACAAAAACAACAAAGTTAAGTTGTGGCTCAGCTTGTAAGAGACGAGGTACGAATCAACATCATCATTGTTCTGACCAACATCATAAGCCGGACACCGCATAAACGTCTTGTAAACTCTCGTAACAAGAAATAATCGAAGCATTTACTTTGGCTAGGTCAGTAGTAAAATGAGTGAAATGATCCCATATATTTCACCATTGTATCGCCTCGCACCGAATAGAGCCCAGTCTCGAGCAGGCACTCCTTATCCCTCTTGTGCCTTGGAGCCACAGCAGAATATGCAGCCTCCCCTCATGTTAGTGATAACCAGTCAGGCTCAGTATCCGCAGGCCCCCGCGCCGTTGGTTCCTGACGTCGTTAGACAACCAGCAAATTGGACCAGCGATATAAATCAACCAAGTATGATTTTACAAGTGGGCAGCCAAGAAACTGTAATTGACTTGAGTAGTTTCGTGCAACAGCACATCAGTGTACAGCAGCAACTCGGTATGCAGTCTTCACTCGCTAAAACCCTCGTGCCGCCAGTGCATCCTCATGGCTTACGCGGGTCACAACGACCATTAAAACCATACGGAATAAAGAAGGCATCGACATTGCCGTCAGCGACACCAGCTATGCTTGCCCCAAAGAAAATTGCATCTAACCGTAGGTAGAGGTAGACGGTACTTAGCAGGTGTTCTGGGACGAGCTAGATTGCAAATTGGAATGATACTGTTCTGTATCGTATAAAGTAATTATCTTGTGTCCGGTACCGTTCTCACTAAAATATTACGCTACCATCGATTCGTAGTTGAAACCCAGTTAATATCCAGTATATAAAATAAGTTGAGAGATGAATTTAAAGACTATCTCAAACAATGACGTGTCATTCTGAGCGTACCAAATAAAGATGCTTGGGGACGGGTAATGCTTCATGCTATGGTTGTCCTTCAGAGCATGCGCCGGTTGCTACCCGCGTACTTCACTTGTGTCTGACATAGGGTGCAGCTGGTTTACGTTTCTTTGGTTAATATGCTACTCTTATAGCTGCTATGGCAGAAGGCAACTCATTTTAGCTATAGTGATACCCACTGCTGTTCAAACTAAGGAACGTACTTATTTTGATTGAACAGATGTTTGACATTCACTACGTAGATCACCGCAATAATTGAAATTTACAATATTATACATTGACAGATCTTTGACCTTCGGCCCCGTCTGACGCAAATCTCTCTGAACTAGCCGAAATGGTGTTCTGGTATTTGTTTATCTAGACTTGGTTTTCATTTGTTGTTTTAGGTTTTGAAATATATCGATTAAAATGAATGAAAAAAAATCGACTTGATCGAGACTTAAATCGATCTAAATCTAAACCGATGTTTGGGGTTCTGAGAACATCAACAAATTGTTCTGAAATTGGATTTCCCTTGGTAAACTGACGCAGAAGAAAAATGGCTGAGCATCAAGCGGCAGTCCAACTACGTTTGCGCTTGGTTCGTTGACATTTCGAGTTCAAAGTTGCTTGTGGCTTTTTGCTAAATAATCTTCGCTTTTTTTAACTAAACTACCCCTAGCTTTGGGCACGAATTGCTGACCGAAAACCCACTAAGTGTAGGTAGCCAAGCACTATATGCTTATCAGATAGACAATGGCCCTGTATGACCGTTTTCGCTCTCTAACGTTAATCTGTCGAAAGATTTTTGAACCTGTTGTATCAATAAAGTAGCAGTCACAAATGAAATAAGGGCATACCGTAAGAGGCCTTGAGAAGCCCTTTGAAGACAAAAGAGTTATTTCTCCATAGAATGATTGTGCTTTAAGTGGAGCCTATTGTAAAGGTAACGAAGTGGATTTGCTTTATTTAATGATTGATGATACAGAATTAGGATACTACCAACATATGCTATTCTATATGATATACTCATGCTCTGAGGTTGTTAAGTAGGGTGGCAAATGTTACGGCCTCCGCGGAAAAACAGCGGTCTTTATTGTACGAGTGATTTTTCATTTTCATCTGATTTTCGGACTGTGCATCGCGCGACCGATACAAAATAGCCTGAAATGACTTCTGCATCACTTTGCCATATATTTGTCTTGTAAGCGAATGGTAATATTCGTAAGTTGTTAGTGGTTTGTTATTGGAGTAACTTTCAAACTGCTATCATTAGAAGGCAAGTTAAATCTTGTAAACCATTGGCATTTTATCCATATTACTATACGATGCCGGTCACAGTATATAATTCACAATTGCTTCGTAAATCTAATGCTAAACATTCTGAACCGCTTCTTCCTCTTTAGATCCAAAATATGCTCGTTTTATTTGACAAGTAAGAACAGAAAATCCTCAGCTTCGATATGGGCAACTGTTTCAATATGTGACATTAATGAATTCAATGTAGTAGATAAATCTCCGTATGTCATAAAATAGTGCTGTATAAACGTAGGAAGATTTTCATAGATCGCTTTGATAAGCACTCAATTGAGTTTCCTTCCCGGCTAGTTTGAGCCCTGATTTACATCCATGCTTCCCACATAATTAAATGAACCATCTAGGCTATTGGGCGGGAAATTTAAAAATTCAAATACATCGGTTTGGCAGAAAGAGCGCTCCTCAAGACTGTCGTTAAAGCGCAGGCCGTTCCTATTCGCCACTCTAATATCAAGTAACTAAGCTCGAACTTTATTTACCATAATTAGAGGAAAAAACCACCTAAATCTCATATGAGCCGTGCCGTTGTCGCTCGCTGAGTTGAAGAGATACCCTGTTGTCGAATATTGCTGACACTGACATGTTAAAAAAACAATATAATACTCGACACTGGAGACTCAGTTGCAAAGCGAGCTCGACTCCAGTGTTCTCAAGTGTTTATTGAAATGGTAGGTAATTGATCATTGAAGCCCTTTTCGATAAAATCAGTTCTTCGCCTTCATAAAAACTAGTATAAATTGTCCTTTCGTGGTTAGCAACAATAGGGGGTACCCTTTCTTTTGCAGTCCAAAAACTGCATCGGTATTAATTACCGCCAACAAGCAGAAAGGTTGAATTATGAGGTTTCCAGGAAACAGAGTGCTCCTCGACCGTGTCAACTGAAACGTAATACATATTCTTTGAGGAGCTCTTGATTTCCACCCTCTGCGAACGAGAGATCTGTGCCTATAAAAGAAACGCCTATATTTGCTTTGCTCACATAATGAATGCGGTAGATCCTGTTTGCGGTACATGAAACCATGTAAAGAAATTTAATGCTACAAAACAATCACGAAGCAATTTGCCGCTAAAGGTAGACCGAAAATGTCAGGTAATCTAAGATAATAAGGTAAATCTAAGGTAAGATCTATCGGTAATGCACGCTTGCTTTTTTCTATAATGATTGTGAAGAACACAACTTATTATTCACGCTATCTCTTAGCTGCTTAAAAACTAGTTTTTTACCCATTGAATTTCGCGCTGGTGTTCCGCCATAGCAGTTCTACAACTGAGGAATCTCAGAATATAGAAGGACTGGTAACTTCAACTCCTGCATGCACTTCCGTAGAGAACACTATGGATATTTTCGCATGCCCAACACTCTAACTGTACAAAATCAAAGGCAAAATAACTTTGCGTATTTCTTATTTTTGTTAGTTCACAAACACTCACTCGACTCCGCAGAACTATCGTAAAGCTACGCCACCTTTACAATAAAGAACACGATAACTCTGAAAATATCCTATGGTACAACTTTGTTATCGTACGCTATTGTAGAATCAATCAGATATGTATACATAAGTGCGTATGCGTATTATATACGTTCGTAGATGCTGAATGTATACCATTTGAAACCATAACGTACATTTCCCGCATATTTTTGGAGTTCACATCCGGATTTGAAGCGCGTATATTGAGAAGGTGTTAATTACAAATCTCGATTATATATTCCGCAAAACTGTTTTTCTGCGACAACAAAATTCAACCGAAATTGCCTTAAATGGTAGACGATATTTCGTGAAGTTGGTAGAACTATCGAACAACGCATAGCAATGTATGGACAGTTACTGACCGGTCAGGGCGCTGTTCCAATGGATAACATCGGTCAGCCGATGATGCCGCCCGCCCCTCAGTATCAACAGCCGATGGTTATCGTATCGACGTTGTGTCCGAATCAGCAACCAGCTGTGCTTTCTTTGATTAACGGCCAGCCGTATAACCAGCCAAGCACCCAGCAGTACGGCCAGATGTATCCCCAGCAATACGGCCAGCAATACGGCCAACAGTACGGCCAGCAGTACGGCCAACCATATGGCCAGCAGTACAGCCAGCCATATGGTCAAATGTACGGCCAGCCGTGTGGCCAACAAGTCACCCCCGTCGTATTGTCTATTACGGCTGGTCAGCAGGAGCCCGTGATTGTTTCTATGATGGGAGCGCCTCAGGGCTACCCTATGGCCGGACAAGTGGACGCCCAAATGATAGCTCCAACAACTGGTCAAGCGAGTGCCGGCCAGATGATAGCTCCAACTACTACTCATGTGGCTGCTGGCCAGAAAGTCCAGCAGGCTATGCCTGTCCAGGTAGGTACCGCTCAGTTGAGGCCACCTATGACCCGTCAGATCGTTGGCGGTCAAGTGGGACCCCATGGACCTGTACCACAGGGTATGCCATCGCAACAAAGACCGAAGGTGCAAGCGGCGGGTGGCTCTGAAGTCGGCGGTGCTCCAATGATTGCTAAGTCAGGGCCGCAGCAGATGCCGCCGACGGGATCAAAACAAGGCCAACAAGTTGCTCTAAAGGCGGTGAACATGAGGCCTGTCGCACCGGCACGCTAATGGTTTTGAAGAGAAGGATCCGACATAAAAAGACAGTAGGCGACAGAGAACTAAACGAAATAAAGTGAAAAGTTAGATAATTACCTAAACGTGATCTTCGTGTACTAATCTTTCTACACTTTATCCCCTAAACAAGCTTTTTGTCTTTAGGAGTGCTAATTCTACACTTTATCCCCTAAACAAGCTTTGTCTTTAGGAGTGCTTAGCTTTTTGTCTTTAGTTAGGAGTGCTTAGCTTTTTGTCTTTAGTTAGGAGTGCTTAGCTTTTTGTCTTTAGGAGTGCTTAGCTTTTTGTCTTTAGGAGTGCTTAGCTTTTTGTCTTTAGGAGTGCTTAGCTTTTTGTCTTTAGGAGTGCTTTCTTTAGGAGTGCTTAGCTTTTAGCTTTTTATCTTAGCTTTTTGTCTTTAGGAAGCTTTTTGTCTTAGCTTTTTGTCTTTAGGAGTGCTTAGTTTTTTGTCTTTAGGTGTGCTTAGCTTTTTGTGTGTGCTTAGCTTTTTGTCTTTAGAGGAG
>NW_019215063.1:0-29608 GCF_002532875.2 Varroa jacobsoni | reverse complement strand
AATTGAAAATAATATACACAAAACGCATGATTTTTTCGTCCACTGCATTTGTTACCGTCCTGTTGAAGGTGCACTGCTCCTAACGGTAAACTATCGATTTACAAACCTCCCAATTTTTTAATATCGTCGGTTTTCCGGCGTGGATACTTATTGAAGGTAGAAAAAATTCATTGACATCAGGCACGAACCGGCAGAGTATTCTCTCTATTTGGGAAACTTCTTCGTCTAGTGCATCTGTTTAGAGGTTCTGCGCGTCAGAATAGGCTCCTAAATCACGATCATAATGTGCAGATGCTTTGTCCTACTAGAAATAAGATTTGCCATATTTGCCAACGTTCTATCGAATGCGTAGTGAAACAGGCCTTTGCAGTAACTTCGAGTCATTGGCATCAGTCAATGTACTGCCAAAATAACGGTTTACTTGATGTGTATGTAATTTTTAGAACCCTCTATATATATATATATATATCAAGGTATATTCAACACAAGCGAACTTCTATAAGTTCATCTTACAGAGTAGGCCTAACTAACAAGCGGAAAGCGTACGCGATCCTTTCGATTAATATATTTCTAATTACAAAAATCGAGATTGTAATTTGCAAGTATCGAAAATTAGTCCCTCTCTATTGTGATAGGTATCCGTCAATATAGGAACCGTTTGTGTAGGTCACACGGTTTTTATTTCTTTTCCTCACAACATAGTTTCTATTATACCATGTTTATCCGCCTAGACGTTATGAACGTATCGCACCGCAGGTAACAGTCGGCTTCGTCATTTTTTTGCTAAGCGGACACATGAAGAAGTTTCAGAAACAATTTATCGAAATGGACCCAGCTATATCGCTATCGACGTGAGGTAGATAACTGCTTCTTCCGATGCAGCAATGAGAAGGTGGTCATCACAGCAGAAGATATTTGGAGAAATCTACTCAAAACTACAAAAGATTGAAGCAACATTCGTCCTGGGTGGTTCGAGCGCGCGTCGACGCATCCGAATCTTGTTGCGTTGTGTATCTTTGGGACACTACACTATAACGATCAGTAAGCGATTACTATGTTGTTTTTTATTTTACTTTTAATCTAAAAGCAATTATATACCATCTAGGATAAAGAAAGGATAAGAACCGTTTTCGGGAGTTCGCTACGTAGGATCGCGCGAGATGTCTCTTGACAAAAAATCTCCTGCTAGCCGAAGCAAACGCCCGAATATGAAGGCATTCACTAAAGTAATGAAAATGAAATCTGTTAGGGCATTATCTGATCTTGTCCGCCCCTTATGAGAACCAGCTTTAGGAAGATATTTGTTTAGAATTTACTGAAAACGTCCCACAAATTAGTTTTGGCGTCGAACGGTCCGGCCGTGAAAGAGTAGTAAATGACCAGCATTCCACCGGAATCATTTTCAGCGCATGACAACTCATAGAAACAAATATCTGCGTGTCCTTTTTTTTCTTTACGTAGAAAGCTTTATTAGTAACGCGCAAAAGTAAGCATGTCGTAGCATGCAAAGAAGTAGCGAAGCACCTCGTGCCTGAGCAACCAACATCCCGCTTAGTAATTAAAACTAAAAAACTCATTAGAAGAAAGCCCCTGCACCCAATGTGAAAGCCAGCTTTCTCCGCGCACACATGAACCTACCGGTCGTTGCCCGTTTCATGCGCTACAATTAATCAATAGAGTTGTTAATGATACCCGTTTTGATGGCGTAGAAACGTAAGCTCGACACTCACATCTTCACTGTAAAACGAGCAGCACGCTAGAGCACCGATATGCGTACGCGTTGTACTGTTAACAACAGCTATATATATATATATATATATATATATGTATAGTAAAAGAGACATTCCGGGTTGGTGCGCTCCTCAAATATTTTTTTCAGAATGGGAGAACAGAGCACAAGGCAGGTTGCGTCTTGTGAGAAACGGTCGTACGATCAGACGCCCCTGAACCTAGCTATCGTGCCTGGTTTTACCATGTTCATATGTTTATGCAGAGAGACAGTTTATTGTCATCTTAACTTATTGCCGTCTGGAGTTCGCGTAAATGGAACGCGACGAATGGCGTCCAGCCAGATGCCGCTAGATGGCAGAGTAGCGTATGTCAGCCGTATGAAAAAACGAACGAGTGGACAGATGGACAGCATATACTTGCTAAGGATTAAAGTACCACAAAGTTAAGACAGGACCTTGAGCCACGAATGACGTCTGCTGCTTCCATCCTGCGTTTTGCACTGGGAAAACTACGTATAGGGAGATTACAGTTGGAAAAGAAAATCCTAGCTAATTTAACTCTAGAAGCTGCAGCAACAGAAACAAACAGTTATCAGACTGTAGTGTAGGGTATTGCGGCATTTTTGTGCGATTCTTTATCGTTACTTAAGCTTGTGTTTGCATAATGAGATAAGAGGTTATGCAAGCTATGGCTGTAATACTGATATCGTTTAAGGGCTTGACCTAATATGTGGATATTCGAAAGGTCAATCATCAAAAAAATAAATATTCGTATATACATTGTTGATAACGGAAGCCCGGTAGGCTGCATGATTAATGATCTATATTAAAAATACTGCCGTTTTCGTTTTTTGCCCGATGTGAATCGAGTTTCACAAGTAATACCGAATTAAAGGGATCACAGTATGGCGACAATATGGATGGTTGTATTAGATGGAATCGATAAGTAGATATGGGGAACATACGTGCAGTGTAATGCCAGTAAGCTTTCTATTGTCTCAGTAAACTGAAGACTTTCCCTATACATAAAACAGTAGTAACTGGTCAAGTAATTTAGTTGAAACAGCTGATAAAGTAAAGATCATTGTTCTATGTTGACTAGCTTATCTGCACACCACTGTGTTATTATTTTCTGCTAAAATTTATATTTAGCAAGAAAGCGAGGCTATTTTACGACATTTAACATTCACTTTATACACGCACGTACTCTTTTCCTTTTGATTTTATACTCCTGGCCCCCATTCTACACACAGTTTTTCCATTATATTTTACGCTTTCCTTCCATTCGATAATCAACAGTACAAATTGCCATTACAAGCCTCTCGAACGGATCGTAGCAATCACAGGTCGTCATAAGGGCGATGGATGCTAAGCGGTCTACAACAACCTAACAACGACACTAACCCAGTGCGATACCTGACGTGGGGCCTACAATATAAAAGTTTAAAATCAGTTGCTAACTAGAGCCACCATATGGCTTTAAAGGCGATCCAATTCCAACCCGTAAAAAAGTGGGTATCAACAAGCGCTTCCAGTGTTGTCCGTCATAACCGTCACGATGATATTATCAGTTTCCCTCTTGCCCACAGGCCTGCCCCGTATAGCTACCGTAGCCTATCAGCTTCGATTTCGCAAGAATTTGTGGAGATGTGACGCTCTGCTGCGAAGCGCCGGAAGCGGCTCCCCTAACGCAGCCGAGCAACGGCGCTGCAGCTGGTGTTGGTCCGCTTCGTTGCCTCCGTAGCGCGCGGCCCGCTGCTTCCTTTTGAAACCTAAACATCAATTTCCGCTCATCCTGATCGCCTCGAAGGTTCACAGCTGCCAGCCACGACAACAATGATGACCAACAAAGCAGTGAAATTATAGAAGCATTATAAGGGAGCATAGGCTTCATCAGGAAGCACGGCTGGGGAGTGAAGTAGTCTGTCGTGCCGTCCCGTGCCACTTGGGGATTTTGGCGGTGTTTGCGAACGAATTTCTGATGAGGCCTCGGACACGGCTGCCATGTGTGTATGATAGGCGTATAGATCAGGATTTCGATGGAGCTGTTCGATGAAAGAGCAATCAGAGGCAAATTGCAATTGAAACCTGGAGATCGGTGTAGTATGTCTCTGAACGGGATTTTTTAAGGTGTCGGCAACACTTGTTCTAACTGTAAAGAAGAATCGCTAGAAGGTTAGGTTAGGTTTAACCACTTTTAACACCATCCGCATCGGAAGTTAAACAGCAAATTTTATTACGGATAGGCTATTAGAGATCAACAAGGATTATAGTATATATAATATTTGAAGGTTAGACTTCGATTGATATAATTATAAAATTACCTGTTTTAGGCAGCATACCTCTGAGATTGTCGCAGGTGCAGCTTTAGGTGTTCGACAAGAAGATTCATATTGCATTTTGGTAAAGTTAAAACACCACAGATTAGCTAAAAATAATAGGTATTGAATATAAGAACGTTAAAAAGCCTCGCTGAATGTCGTTTAAAGCCACTGCCAAACCGACCCTTGTGATTCTATGTTACAGTTCCCACTAATCGGTTCTTTTTTAGTTTATATAGTACGTGATGGCGTTTTAACCATGCATCTAGAAACTGCTCTGTTCAAAGGAGGCAAAAAAAAGCTAAGTAAACCCTTGGATGCTTTTGCTTCGTCCAAGAGCAGTTTTTTTAATTACTCTTTTCTAAAAAGCTCGACAGCTGCGCAAGGATAATGCTTAATTACAGTTACGACTGGCCAGTTATACAATAATATAACATCCGCAATAAAAAAAAAATCAACATATCGTTTATTCAACTTTTATTGTAAGACTTTTTTTTCTCCAATTCTGACTCACAATATCGATGCACATTAAACGGACTAACAAATACGTGAAAAAAAACTTTACATCTTGTAGATTGTTGAAATTCAATTTGTTCTCCGAATGCTGCGAAAGCTAAAATTACGTTACAGATTTGACAGGCCGTGATAGAAAGTAGACATGGGACTAGCCCATTGGTGCTAATCATGTACTTTCATACTAGGTAAAAATCAAAGTTTTGCCTAATACAAGGTTTTTAGCCTTTTCGCCACTTCTCCTTATCCCTGAAAACATGTTCGATGCATGTCCTAAACTTTGCCTGGAAACTAGATCATACGATGCACATTCCTCCGTTCATGGGCATGCCGGCACCCACACCGAGTCTCTGCCACGCTGATGCAGTAGGACAGGAAAGGTAAAGACAGGAAGGGAAGGACAACGAACGAAGGAAAGGGAGAGCGGAAGAAGGAGAGGGATATCGTAAGACAGCGAGAGACTTCAGAAGTTCGCTAGGCCAGCGAATACCTGAAGGCCGCGTTAAAAGGTAATGGATTAGCTCTGTGGGTCGATTCCGTAGTTAGTCGATTACTAGCCGCTCATCCCATTACGCTTTCTCTTTTCCCCTTTTCATACACGCGTTCAGAATTTATTCGGAGTCGTTCGTATTTTCATGTAAATATAGTTTGCGGCCTGGTGGAGAAAATGTTGCTGGTCCATCGTCTGCTCGAAAGAGAGCCGGCACTAATGATGAAGCGTAGCGGTCCTAAAAAGAATATGCGCAAACCCCTAGCCGCTGACGGTACCGTTCACCATGTCTACCAGCAGAAACGTCATGCGAGGCAAAGCACATCAAAACATATTTAGCCGTTTAACGCAAGTTTCGCCTGTAGCCATCCGCCTCTGTTGCGCTAGAACTATGTGTATATTTATCTATCGTAATGTAAGTGATACAACATCGTCAGTCGCCGCGTCGATGTATGAAAATCGCACCGTACCATAGCATAGCATTATACCTCATGAGGCGGGGCTCAATATATACTTATGTATGATATGAAGTTGGGTATATATATATATTTTTTACGCATATGGATATATATTTCAACATGTTCGTGTGTGTGCGAGCGCGCTAAATGATCTGCTTTGGGAACACCAATTGACAGTACTGAAGTATAAAAAAAAATCAGCTGAACGGAGCGTTTAGCGAACTTGATGGATGCTAGACAGAGATGGAGTTTTGCGTCTTGGTTTATGCGAACGTAGTCAAGAGGATCAATTCAACATGGTGGTGGGATTCAACGACACTGGGTAACTGGAAATATTTTTTTGTCGTTTGAATTGAACGCTCAACATAAATTTATCGGCAGTTCGATGTGGTGTAGTCTACTTAACATTCTGACAGTGTCATACATTTTCTAAAGGAGCATTGTATTTCCGCCAAGTGACAGTGGACTGAGATTCAGCATCAAGGAAAAAGCGCTCTATCCTGCAAGATACCACGTCACAGAAGTGGAGGACATCAGGCTTAGGAAACGGGCCAGGGTTAACTAAACTTATTAGAGACATTCATCCATTCGCAAGGTACCGCGTCCAATTTGGGAATTTTTCTTACGCTTTGTTTTTAAGGCCATATTTAAACGAAAACAGATATTTCAACAAAATTTTTTTGCGTGCACTAGAAATTATGCTTGTTTACAATAACCATCGTCCGTTAAATTTAATTACAGCATCAATTCTGAGCCTAAACCCCTCGCTAATAATTTTCAAAGTCTTTCTTCTTTAATCGGTAAATAACTTTTTAACCGCATGACTGCGTCAGGCAATACTGGTAGACGTAAGCTCACTAAAGCGTCGCCCAAATACGCTACACACAAAAAAATCCAACGGGATCAATATTTGCGCTGAAAATGGCTTCTATTACTAAAATAGGCTCATAATTGCCAAATAGTTGCAAAAGGGGCATAAAAAATCTTAAAACCATTAAAGCTTATATGGGTTCTCAAGAGATATTTTCGTCGCTAAATCAGTCATTGTTATTTCTGTATAAAAAAATCCAGGTATAAACAAATTGTTTCTTAAGTCATTTTTATGAACTCTCATGCCCTTTAAATCTAAATCTCAGCGAAAATCGTTCGGTTAGCATTGCGAAAATCCTTATTAGACTTCCAAAAGCTGCGTGAGAACTGGCCACACCGTAGATGGTCAATTTTAGGCAAGGACGTCTTTTAATTTTAGTGGGGGGCGCGTCCAGTATTGGTGCTTACTCAGTTTTCGGAAGAGAGGCACTGTTCATAATGGCGAGTTTTTCATCTTATTCCAAGAAAAAAACTGGGTTTTGTTTGGTTTGGGAAGTGTAACGCAAACAGTCCATCATAGTTTTTTTCACACTGAATGCACTGCGCTTTGTATGTACCAGCTACGATAAAGGGGCCTACGGTGACGTATATTGCAGCTTGACGCCTTGGCCCCACCAGTGAGTCTCACCTGGAGAGGTGTCAATGGAAACCACCCAGTGCTTCCTTTAGTGTTTTTCGACCCTAAAGACCTTCCACTGAATGTTTATTCAGACTACTTGAATTACGTATAGAGTTGCTAGGCAAAGTGTCAAAAGGTATCTGTAAATTTGCAAATTCAAATAAATGTGTTACTTAGATCTCATAAAAGTGTTTACAAAATTGAGTCAACGAGATGCTGCAAGAGGATGAAGAATCCGTTTACCGTGTAACTGTTATTCCAATAACAATAGCACAATCATTGAGCCTCTCTAAACGACTTCTTGAATTTGAGAAATGTTTACCTGTTATGTGGTCACATGAGCGAAAGATAGAAAGATTGTAGTTCTAATGACTTTGTATCAATGCTTCTAATAAAATAGGATTTTGTTACTAAGCTGCATAGGGCCAAACAGTCAACTGCCTGTAATATTAATAACAGTATCAGCAGAAAACAGACATTGATTTAAAGTTAAAACGCATTAATTATGGAAAACCAATCAAGATCGAAAAATCGTAGAAATAAGCCTTGTTAATGCCAACACAGTTTTGAAGGCCGGTGTGAAAATATCACATTTTAGTAGCACAAACACCTTTCAACGGTACTTGCCTTGCGCTAAAGTTGACCTATTTTTAGGGCGGGCATTGCTCACACTTCAGTGTCCCCCCACAACCCCTTCTGGGCAAAGTTAGTACACAACAGGGCCGCTCAGAAGTGGTAAGAGGTGAGGCCTATGGTGATAATGACCTTATATGGGACCGTCCATGTTTTTTCCATCTCTTCTATTGGGCGGAAATGTCATCAAACAAACAGGCGCGTGAGGCAGGTTTTAGGTAGTTGTACCGAACTCGGTGAAGCTCGAGCATTTAACCTGGATGGAAGTGCTGCCGCTTTCATGGCCGCAATCACCATCTGCAACAGGAGACTCTGCGAGTAAGAAACTGAGCGGCAGGTCAGATTAGGTCAGAAAAGGTTTGCCGGAATGAGAAAAAAGCGCTTCTTTCCCGCTACGTTTTTCGTTCAGCCTCGTTGGCTCTGATCGTTTATAGTAGCGATAAACTTATAGCAGAAAATTCGGTTGCCATCGCTGACTCTTCGATGCGGAATGTTAACTGAATGAAGCAAAACCTGTACGGAGGGACAGAGCAGTCCAAGGTAGTCTGAACTAGTACCTAATCAAAGCAGTAGCAAAGGACTTAAAACTCCAGACTATGCTTGGCGGAATATCAATATTATTATAGCGCTCCGAAAAAAAGACCGTGAAATAGAATAGTTACTGGGAGTTAGATAAGACAATATTAGATAGATTGATGCAGTAAAGGGTTACACCAAAATCGACTAACGCTTTTCTTTATATCAGATATTGTTATAGACATGCCTGTCTGTAATAACTTGTCGTAACTATTAACTTCAATGATTTATTAGCGTTTTTCTTATGTTTCGAACGCGATTTACCATAATCATTTCTTAAGCCTCGCTTTTAAGTTGATTTCTTTAAGAGCGAGCCCTTCGGCAAGTTCACGTAATCATGTATTTGTGTTTTAGCAGCATTACACCAAATCGTAGTTGGTGCTAACGAGCAATATCGCTGTTTGCGGTTGCTTCTAAGAATTAAAAATTAGCAATCTACTAAAGGTATTTTGACCTTAAGTTCCCGTATGAAAGGAGAACGGATATAAAACCAAACGTCACTGTTCTTTTTGTAAACTGACCCTCGACTGTCCCTTTTATGGCGACGCTGTAATAGAATACGCTTCAACGAAACGTCCAATCCCACTCTGTCCGTCTTGTCCTGAGAGACCGTAGTCGTGAGCCTGACCCTAGATGAAGTTAATGCTTTCCCTAAACTGTACAAGTAGCGCAACGCGCTCTATTTATCTCTAAATGCTCTGTGACCAAAAAGGAAATGGTGACATCTGAAGGGTGCAATAAGAACAGTAGTTGTGCCGGATCTTTGTCTTACAGCGAGTCAGTGAATCTTAAGGGTGGTCTTGCTGCTTCTCCGGAAGTGAACAGGTACCTTGTAGGGTAAAGCGAGAGGAACTCTAGCGAACAGACTAATCTATTTGTTATAGCCTTTCGGGTCGCTAACAGCCGGAACCCACCGTAACTACTCGGGCTACGTACCGAGCTTCTATAAAGGCAGTGTCGGCATCCCTATCCACTGATTTTGCACCTATAACTAAAGATAACCTAGTTGTTGTCACCCATAGGGGCAAACAACGAAAGTTAATAGAATTGCAACAGCGGCGGTAAAAGTCAATGTAGGTAGGTAACGGCTGCTTGTGCGGCAGATGTAGATAGCGGACATAAGCGAGGTTCTGAATGAAGCCACAGCGTTGTATGGCAGAAGGGTGGTTAATGAAAAGCCCGCGTTTTGTTCGTGTTGTCTTTAATAAATGAAAAAAAGCAACCGATTCAATGAAGGAATTCGATTATATATGATAACGCATGAAACTAAATAAATAGACCATTGAGTAAATCGTCCTTATGTCAGTATTTAACCAGGCCGCATGGCCTTTCTCCGTGGTTAGCTGTGAAAATTTCTGAAATACTCGCATTAAAACAATTTTTTTTTAAACTATCGTCAGTGAGTGAAGTAGAAGAATAAGACGTCAGTCTATAACTAAGGAAAGATAAACTTCAGGAAGAACAGGTTTGCACTTGAAGCGGATTTCCTCAAGGGTAGCTTCACTTTTACCAACCGTAAACGCTAGTAGAGTTTATCTCCCTCGCATTTTACCGTGCAAGCTCTTTCAAATCCCTAGATACATGGTTGGGATTTGTTTTTCATAGGATATAGTAAGATTAGAAGCCACTACTTAAACTATGTATCGTCTAGACTATTATCCATACTCCCGGAGAACATCTGCTTCTGTGAATGATGATGCATTCCTCTTTAGTCTCTACATACATGCTATAATTTCATAAGTTCAGTCCGGAGTCTGCGAAAGCCATCGTCAGACCATTTAGCATACCCCGGCTAAGCCCAATATTCCAAACAAAGGAACAGTTATTTGTTGAGGGGTCGCTATTGTATTGAAAAGGCCCTTTCACAACTGACAGGTTTCCCCTCACGCTCTCTATTTAAGGCTGGGCAACACGATAGCGAGGTTTCGACGGTTTAAACCAAGTAGATACATATGCACTAGTCGCCGTATACCACAAGCACGTATCCTCTCCCGACTAGTATTACTAGCACTATGGTCAAACAGCAGGTCTTGGCTTGCTAACTAGTTAGCGTCTTTTCAAAATTCACATAATGCTACCCTGTGGACGACAGTGCTGACAATCTGAATTAGGGTCTGCTAATACAATGGCTACAATGCGCACGTCGTATATGGTATATTCATGCCTGCGACGACCGACAATAGTCGGCAATGGTAACTCACAAAAGGTGATGTCAGTCAGCCGCTGCCAATGATCATTGTCGTAATCGCAAACCAATCTGCGGCCAGGGTGGGATAAAATGCGTTCGCGGCATAAAACTTATTCGAAGCTGTGCTTAAAGCTGAAGAGAAAACGTGCAAAAAAAACATAGAAAGAGAAAAATAATTTCACTCAAAGACGTGTCTCTTGCTAGTGAACGTATTTTTAGGTTAGGCATGCCCGAAAGGACTGAGAGAGAGACGTTGACGTTACCCATTTGGGAGGATTTGATGGGGCTTATAGACGTATTTAAGTACTGTTTAATCATGTAGGTATCATGTGATGTTACGCTGGCGGTACTATACAAGAATATGCTTACCTAGTCGAAGAAGGTGGTTAATATAAAAATAATAGTAGTTTTAACTTAAACATGATTCACTCTGTAAAATTAAAAACAACGAATTTTAAGTACCTATTTGCTATAGAGTGCTTTTTGACGCAAAAACATATGAGCTGTTTCAGGGTCATTTGGTGCAATAATAAGTGACAGCAATCTGACGAATCTGTCCCACTTCAACCTCTATACTTCTAACACTTCCAAGTATACTTCAAACTTTAGGTTCGCGCCATAAAATCGACTTTGGCAAAAATCGGTTGGTACGTAAAAGCATTCCATTGACCTTATTTGAGCACAATCTCGCAAAAAAAGCTTAAAAGTAGGGGTAATATAGGCTCATATGTTTTCCAACGTTTTCCACTATAAATGTATATGAAAGCTGATAGTATATAATAACTAATAAGGGAAGGCATCCTGGCCTTTCGCTCCAGTATCAATGTCGCTCCAAGGGTATCAATAGTGGTAATATCAGAAGTCCCTTATATATATAATTTTCCTAAGCCATCAGTTCCAGAATCTCCTAAATTTCTAATAAAGTAGTTAGCCAGAAAAACGTTGCCTCGCCGTAATGAAGTTCTTCATCCTTAAGCTTGCACCTCAAACCGTACAGCATTTTTGTTAACTGTACAGACGGCAAATGCTGCCTTACACTATTTCTGTAACAACTACCCTGCTCCTCTCGCCCATCAAAAGCGGTCGTGGGGCAGGATATACATTGCTAATATCCATTCCCACTGGTTTGTTTCCCTTCTTATGCATAGTAGATAGTCAATCTTTTTTAAAAGGATGCCCGCCAGAAGAACTACATCGGATCGGTGCGTGAGGAATGTCAGAGTATCATGAACATGCGGGATGCTTGTCACTGCATGTGGCGTCTGAACGCCTCATCTTTCTCCTACTTTTCTTCTTCCACGCTTCGTATAAGCGAAGTTATGGCCAAGACCGGCTGGGCCGGGGCGGACTGGGCTGGTCAAGAACTTCCAGCTCAGGCTTTGCATGTCTGTCAGAACGATACGCGTGTATCGCGAGAGCGTCGACATCTTTTTATTTCCGTTTCCGTCCTCTCTCGATCGTCTGCTGCTGCAGTATGTCCCCCTCGTTATCGGCATTACTTGCGTTGGTCTGACCGAATGAGCAGAGCGTAGTGCAGTGCTCCGCGCTCCTATTCCTGTCTCTCTTTGGATGCTTAGGAAAAGTGTGTCGCGATAGACTGTCTGGTTTTTTCGCTGTGCAACCTCCATGTCGTCGTTGAGTGTCGTGATAAAATTCTCTCCCGTCGGGCTCACATCGGGGTGGACCATCGGCGAGCCGAAGCCGCAATCTCCCTTACAGCCGGTACTGTCTTCCGCTACGGTGATGGCTGCAGGCGGCAACGTCGGCTGCTGTTCACGCAGCGGGTAATTTATCCCCGGCATGTTCCTTTCGGCGAATGAAGAGCAAAGGCTTTCGTGGGCAGACGTAACAGAAGCAGGACCTAGAAAGAAGGGCGCGCTGTATTGAGGACTGAGGTGGAACAGGATTGGAGCCGCGCTTCATACTGAGCGCTGAGCTCTAGTTGGTCGGAAAACTAGAAAAGCGGGAAGTTTGAAAAAGCGACGGATTGAGAAAAGAAGCAGAAATTGAGGAAGAAGTGGAGTACATTCTCCGTGAAGCTGGGAGAGTAAAAGGCCGCAAAAAAGGGCAAAAAACTCGCACTCTGGAAAACTGCGTAGATTATGAGGATAAAAGTAGAAACTCTAAAGGTCATTTCGCAAAAAAGAAGCAGGGAGTTCAAAGTTCGGAAAAAACGTCGCCATCGTTGTCGTTGGAGTCTGTATGGTACTAGCGGAACTTTTCCGTGTAGAGGAATGGCTCCTGCTGTATGACTATCTGTTGAGAGCAGTCGGTCGTCGCACAATGGTTCAAGTGCCTAAAGCAGGCATTCGAATCAGTCAACGAGCGTTGCCCTGTATGAACACTATTGGCCCTGCTATGAACACTTACTTCCAGACAAAGGAAAAGCTCGGTGAAAAATTAAGATCTTTTTTGAGCCAGATTCCCTCAGTAGGAGATTTTCTGCTAGCTGACAATCGCTAGGGGCTCAATTTAGCGAGTGGTTTACTATGTCCTACTTGTGAGTGTGTTGGTCGTCCTTTTGTAAATTGTTTTTTTGTTTTCCATTATAACTAGCTTGCGCCGTATCTCACGACGATAGGTGCTACAGAAGTTGGCCCCGATACAAACGGAAGCTACTGCTCGTAGCGCCGCCTTAAGTCGCTTTATTTTTCATCGCTTTTTTAGTCTTGTGTCACACAGAATCATTTCCACACAACAGGCGACGGCCTGAATGATCTCTGAAGCTAAGCTCTAGTATATCTGAAGGTAAGGGGTTCAAGATTTATATTTTTTGTGTGGATGTTTTAAACAACGTATTGGAATAAGACGGGTAACTGTGCATACTGTTTAGGAGAAAGTGTCAAGGTGATATAAAACCGATTCTTAATGTTACCCGTTAAGCGATTAAAGCAAACCCGCGAATCTACACACATTCGTTCATACTGCTACCCAATGATCTTTTGTTCCAGTAAATTTTGCCCCTTATCACCGTCACACTCACCATCACCGTCATGTACTACATCTTTCGCTCTTTCTGCAACACAAGACCATTAAATGAGACGACGAATCCCGCAAGAGGGACCTTGGTAAGACAGTTCGGATTTTTTTTCCCAATATCTTGGTTCCGCTCGTCCGAGCATATCGTATGATAGCTAGACGTGCTACAGCGGTCCGTCGATCTCAGCCAGGCAGTATGTGTATCCTTCGCTCACCTGAGGATAACGATGGCCGGTGAAAAAAAATGCAACCAAGATTTTGCCTAGTAAAGGCGTAAATATTTAACAGCGCTTATTTCTTGGTCTAGCGCTGTTATGTCCTCTGTCGCTAAGCTGAGGCCGCTAGAAGCGTCAATCTTATACCCGACGGACGTCAGTAGGACGGGCTGGCGTAGGATTAAGGCTAGGAATGGCCAAAGAAGAAAGACTGTTGCCTGAAGAAAGACTAAGAAAAGCTTATAAGAGAATCAGCTAAAAGAGTAGCTGTTGATAGAGGATGTTGAGTGGTAAAAATTTTGGCCAAATGCTTATTTTTCACGAACTAGTCCTATATGTTTTCGGCCTGTGATCAATTAGTTAAAGCAGCAAATATTGAATATAACGGGTTTAATCAGGGTTATTTCTGGGTTTTATCTACTCGACCCACTTACACAAAAAAGCTTTCAACCGTTTAACAGTTAGCTAAATTGTAAAATAACTGCTAAGGAATTACGTATTCTCTTGGTCGTCATAAAAACTTTGTAAACACCTATTGAAACCACAAACAAATTGTTGACCTTTGAACTGCAACTAAATGTTAAATCGCCACGACATACCATGGGCGTAATGCCTGAATAACTTTGTTGTTGTTCTATATAGTAACACGCGCGCTATAGGTGAGATATTTGTTATTTTTACATCTGAAAAAAAGTCATCTATTTCTCATTATGTTTAGCTCATAACCCGTATTCTACGTATATTCAGTCCATGCTTTCTTTATTGCCCTTCAGGTACATGGTCTGCTACGATGAATAAAAACCTTTTATCATACAGCTATTGTTATGTTTACCGTCTGATTAATCCTAACCACCAAAAAGTGCGTCCTGGTTTGAAATCCGAATGAAACCTACTTCTAGCTTGAATACTGTCATTGCTGCGTGTTAACCGAATAAATCGGCAGGCACCGCCTGTCATAGTAAGTGAATTCTGCACCCTATGCAATCCTACGGCCCCTCTAAAAGAAATTTGAATATCTAGGTGTACGGCGGGGCAAATCCCAATTGTGATTCTCATCTGTTGTTACGCCGTACGAATTTGCGTCGCTTTTATTGTAGTTGTAGCGATGGCGGCTATTATCGTTACAGGCCTAAACGGTGTCCTAGTCGCTGATTCGTTGGTCCAACAGCAGAAACAATACTGGCTTTAATAGTAACTGGTAGAAAACATTAGCCTCTTCCCTAATTCAGTTCCATTACCACCGCCGCTACCAGTAAGCGATTTGCTGCCGGCTTCAGCAGGAAACAGAATTGTGCCGGCATAAATTCAGCGTGTCAAACACATTCAGGGTAGTTCCAGCTGAGCGGCAGACTCGTCCTAACATAAAAATCATCCTCTTTTACCAGTCCCAGATAGCCATACTCCAGCGAATGTGACATCCGTGGCCATTGCGGCCCACTTTGACTTCGCTGTACCTAAGCCGACGATGTAGATGCACAGTTATCGAAACGTTCTAGCGCCACTGTTGTACATTGGCATCCGCCAGCGACTTTTAGCGTTGAGAATTTTGCTCGTTTCTACCTTTTCCATCGCAGCAAAAGTCATCGATGTTGCCGGCGCGACAAAGTCGGCAACCCAGACATCCCATACAGTCCCTTGTCACGCTTCGGGATTTCTCATATATATGCTAAGCAGTGAAGTTAACCTTGTGACGCCCTGGATCCCTGTTCTCTGCGCAGACTCTAAGATCCGACTGAGCTATGGCAGGTTAGGTCATAACCTGTGGTAAGAGAATGCAGGTAGAATATCTGAATAAAATTATACGAAAAAATAGCGGCGCTTAGATGGGTGCATGAGTGTTAGAGAGTAGCATGAGTGACCAGTAGACCAGGCGTCGTCAGGCAAAACGTAAGGACGCTTGCTTTTGTTCGAATTGTTGCTGTGCGAATGAACGCTTTTAAGCGAAACTGTGAAGGCCTTGCAGGACATTACTGAGCTACCTTAGATTTGAATTTGTTTATGCTAAATATGCATAAGGGATCATGTAGAGCTAACAGTAGTATCAAATATATAGTTTATTGGCTAAATTATTTAATTTTATTCCATTAACGACGACCAAGGTTTCATGGGTGTCAGTTCCCAATTAAAGCTGCGTGTCGTATTCACAGACACTTGCTAACGACGTTAAAAATTGTGTATTAACAGTAGTTTACCAGAAAAACATCACTGGTAATAAATAGAAAAAATCGAGAAAACTCATTTTATTGACGTTTCTACCACTTGAGAAGTAAAAAAATAAATCAATAAATGCATCTTTCCCCTAATTATCAATGTTGACAGAATAGTAATTTTAACGAAATAAATTTGCTGATTATTCAACAATGTAGAGTTTGATAAGCCCCTACCGTCTGCTAGCTACGACTAGTTGTGGCAACGTTACGGAAAACTTCATAGAAAGAAAATGGTAGTTAGCGAAGTTGTATTCAGACCTGCACTAGGATCCACACAGAAGAAGAGAGCTAGAAGAGAATTACGTGGTTATTAATTATCATTGCCATAATGATGAGCGTATTTCGGGCGTATCGGCAGTTTCCATCTTTCCTATAACATCGTATATTTTATTTGGAGGAAAATTATCCGCAGTAGCTGAATACTTAGACGTTATAGCTCAAGCGACAAATCATATCAATACGTTTCATAGAATTTTAATATGAAAAGGATGCAAATTTCAATTCATAAATATATATACATTATATTGGCACTCTTGCCATAATCAATGCATTTTTGGGAAATAAATTTCTACACAGTTAATCACTGCTTAGTATGTTAATTCTATTTACTACTCGACTGAAGGACCCACAGTGCTTCAAGCACAAAGACAGGCCTACGGCCATTGTGTAAGGCTTGATATCGAAGGCTTGACTTGAGATCGAAACGTGTTATTTCGACAACAATCTCGCCAACAAAAGCTTCTACATAATAACTCTCAGCTAGCTAATTGCGTCTGCAATAAAGCTTTGTGCAATAGACACGCACACTCGTTGGTTTTTGAAGCGTATCCCAGTCATGTTATTGGCTAAAAAGCTCAGATGTCTCGGTAATTTTCACAAAACCACACTCACGATTCATTCTCTTCTAAGCAGAATAGGTCCATGAGTACGGATCTAACAGAGACAAGCGGGACACAATATTTTTTCTTATTTAAGAAAAAAAAATGTCTTAACTGAACTATTCAGCCACTATTTCGTAGAACGAATGAAACAGTGGTGCCTTATAGTATGACTATTACAATCACAGACTCTGCTGAGTGAGGCCTTTCGAGATAAAGCTTGACTAGCTCTAGTAGAAGGGATGATTTTTAAGCGCTTTGCATCGGGAATATGGCGGCACAATGAGTAATAGAGTAAGTAATTTGCTGTTGAAACAAATCATGTCCCGACAGTGGATTATGGCATAACTTAATAGACCGGAAGACCTATTTGGTGTTAACTTTTTCAGTTAAAAAAAGAAAGCGCTGTACATCAGCTCTCGGGGCATACATTTCCAGTTTTCAAGGAAAGTTTCCTTATTTAGTCTTATTTCTCGTATGGTGTATATCGCTGGCAGGGCTTGAACCGGCGATCCTCATCTCAAGGAAACCTACAAAGGGCCTCTTGATAAGACAAGAAAATAACGAAGGCCACCTTCGAAATTATTTGACCCCTAGACTTTCCCTTAATCTTACAGCATACATGTAGCGCTACTAGGTCTTTACTGAAAACGCTCTATCCGACTCTCTAGTCGATTTTTACTGAACAACAAAAATTTTCTCTACAGAACTTGGGAAGTGATCGTTATATCATGCTTCAGCAAAGGATCATTACCAGAGCTCTGTATGTAAAAATTAGAAACAGGCTAATATTGGAGAATCACAAATCGCATTAGGTTCTTCCCGTCTGTCCTTCCTTGCGCAAGCTCTCACGATGTAATTACACTCTCTACGAGTAGAATATCCGTACAAGTAGTAACAAGACAGAACGCAATCGAAAAAGGTGACTTGGGGCAGTACATAGCCAATTTCGGATTACGTCTTAAAACTAACTTATTCCCCTTCGTTCTATATCTATCAGGGCTAACCTTACGACCGCTGGGGAGGAGAACAGGACGTAGTTGCTTAATCTGTGTGAGAAACATCGGCAGAAGGAGTTGAGCTCTGTCAATTCCCGCCGGTCTCATTACGTTATTACACAGTTAATTACATCAACATTGCCAAATTGGAATTGTTAGAAGGAATCTTCGGTGGATTGTTAACCGACGGAATCCAACAAGTTCCAGCTGACAGTAGACTCCAGCGCTAAAGATAGCGGAATAGTTTACGCAACCTATTACTCGAGAACCTGCGAACATTTGCGAAGTAAGCTTCTATTAATCTTTTAATAATTCGAGATTTCACAATGTGCCAAAGCTGCCTGTGCTACTAGTTATATATATATATATATAATTGTACGAACACCTACGGTAACACTAAGCCATGAGTGAAATAGCGGCTTTTGTGGGTTACGAATTATTAATTTAATTAGCTGAGACAAGTTGTGAGCTATCTAATAAGAGATTGACGTTCTTGACTATTAGTTACTTTGTGGCTAGTACAGGAGTTCGGTGTTTTTGGTACTTGCAAATTACAGAATATTCGATCATTCAACTTAGCTTCCTATATTTCCCTATCTATATTAATACCTGTTTGGTTTCTCACCTTTCCAGCCTAAAGGTTCGACATTCTCAAATAGCAGCTTATAGGGGTTCGCTTTGAAAGGGCGCACGGCCCCTTTTTGTTCGTCATAGGAGATGGCGCAATGATGCATTGTCTCAGTATTGAGTTATCTTGGAACGACGGTTTGTTTGGCTTTCGCTTTAGCTCATCCCAGAATTTACCTGCCTTTTTGGTACGACCGACGGAAGAACTCAGCGGAGGTTTGCTCCTGAAAAAGAATTACGGAAGAGATGACGCTGCCTAGTACGCTCCCCCAGGGGACCAAATGACAACACACGTGGATAACGTTTTAAACTCTTTGCGTCCTGTTGGGTCAAAACGCTCTGTAGTTGAACGTTCCTACGGAAAAGCATTGGCGTCCTCTAATGCCCGAGAAACCGATGAGGACTCTGGACTGCTCCAGGCAACTGTTTGTCAACAACAACAACAACAAACGCTGAGCTTTGTTAGACCTCTAAAACAGATAGGTCCTAAAATTTTTTTCCGAGTACATTATTGCTAGCGAAATGCGCTATATACTTTGTATTATATGGCAGAAAGCACTGTCCAGATTATACTCAGTTAGCTATTGTAGAAATGTTGTAGTATGAAAAGTCGCGGCAGGACAGCTAGGCCAACAACCGCAATTTTTTTCTTTATTGTATCATTTCACTAGGACACGATGCAACAGCATCTTCTAGGTCATTTCTTTTGGGAATAGCATTACTTTAGTAGTAGTTTTAGGAAAACATGGAAAAAGCGATTGAAACCATTTACCTCAATGGCTAAAATGTCTAGAAGATGGTCCATTGCAATTAATACCATAACTAACAGCGAGAGACTTCTATACACGTATTATCTGTTTGTCTCGCTAAACATCCATTATACGCACGCGTCCCACTTTAATATCACAAGCAGTAGTAACTCATCACTAAACATCAATACAAGCAAGGTTTTTTGACTAAAAACTACTATTATCGTCGTATCATAGGGCTCCAAAAAACATACCATTTAACGCGTCGCGTGCTAATGAATGAATCCACGGTGATCCGTTTTGTATGTCAACTAATACCTACCTCTACATACTAGTAGGATAGGTTACTTTACTGTGTAACGTTTGCCTACGGATCTAAACTAGCTGATCACTTGACTTTTTAAAGAAACATCAGTTTCTCCTATTCGATCGCTCCCTCCACATCCGTCAATTATTCGTTGCAACCTTTACCTCTTATTTCACTTCGTCCACCTCTAAATTGATGTACAACTACTCTGTCCATTTAGAAACTATTAATTGATTCTGGCTTCGCCATCGCCCGTCTATGCTTCCTGTTTTGCCACCCTCCGGCTGCCATTGATCCTGCAACATCCGACCCAGCTGTGGGTGCAATCACGCGATTCACCTGTCACCGACCTAAAAGGTTATGGATTGACAGACTTTGCTTTTTGCGTCCCTCGCCTTTTCACGGCACCAACAGTTGAGTCGGATCTCTTACTGCTGTATGGTCTCCGTTTCAGCGTACCCAAACATAAGTGCTACCATCCTAGCCTTTAGTCGTTAGTATAATCTACACGACCATTGGTATCACCGCTAGAGGAATACTACCTAACTTTTTCGTCCGCCGAGGAGCACCGGTTAACACGGGTTGTTATTGCTTTCGGCGGGTAGCCCGCCGATTCGTTGTTTGGAACTGACTTCACTCCACCTCAGCTAGCCTACAGCTAGACATAAATAAATTAGATATTGTACAGGTGGATATACAGCCAGGTATTGTAGATGAACTCGCGTTTTGGAGGTGGATATCTATATTTAGGAAGACGGCTGAGGTAGCTTGTCTTCGGAAGAAGCGGCGTGAGTGGTTGTGGTCGCCTCCGATCGTTGAAGAGGCGAAAGTGGCAGGTCACGCGAGAGCGCCTAGGACGAATCGACGAACGGAAACCCACGAAATGGCTGGCTTCCGAAGCAGCAGAAAAACAGAAGATAAACGGAAGTCTCTGAAGAAGCAGGGTGTGTGTGGGGTTTTCAAGTGACGCCCATTTTGGCCATCTCCGGCTGTCAAACTACTAGCCCATAGCGACCACAAGTTCTAACGGTACTCTGAAGCAGCACTCCTGCGAGGCAACACCTTTCTCAGACAAGTCTGCTCTGGACTCACCGAATTCGGTCGACGAGAAATGGAGGAGAACGTATTACACTGACCACCACTGATCTTTCTTTAGGGTGTGGGTGGCAGCGGCCCTTTGAAAGGTGTAGTGGAGCGCAGCAGCGAATATGTTTGCTAGGGGGCAAGTAATCAATCATTGCAAGAAGAACAGATAGGGCAAAGAGAGACATCCTGAGTAGCAAAGGGGGAGGGGGGAGGTCCAAATGTCGGGGCCAGGTTGAACCATCAGGAAATTCATTTTGTGTGTAGCAGCGGCTTCGACTAGGTGCAATATGGATGAGCGAGGACACGGGCTGTATTTATGGCATCGCCAAGTGGAATGAGTGCCTCTATGAAAAGCCAAAGACATGCGGGTACATGAAGCACCCACGTGCAGTTAAGAAGAAAGCCGATCCAGAAGCTTTGAGCACTCATATTAGATTTGCAATCTGTGGCAGAATCATTTGTATAAATTTCACGAAACACTAAAATAAATGTTTCGAGTTTCACATGCGCCGTTGATCTTAAGTATTGCATATCATTACTACCATCACCGCTCTGTTTAGAGATAACTGATTATTTTTTTGCTCGTTTTTTCGCTTTATGCTAAATCCACGCATTTTGTCTGCGCTTGATTCAAAAACAGGCTTCGGAAATATTTTGAAATGCTATGTCTCTGTTAGTAGAACGCAGTGAAGGCTTTTCTCTTAAGAGTACGAGCGAAAGTTGTCAGAATCGACGGATGTAAGTTTGGCACCAATAGATTTGGCTTCTTCTGTCGTCAACCGTCCTCTCGTATTAAATTTGAACGTTAGTTCTCATATCGTACATACAAAGTGTGCCTGGGTGGAACGCCCACAGTTGTATAATTAACGAGAATGCGTGTTTAAAAAAGAGCACATAATACAAAATCATTATTTCAGAGGGCGCGCAGTTAGTTAAGAAAAGCAGGCACTCCTCTTAGCAATTTTTACGAGGCGTATTCTAACTTTTGCGTTTGCGGGTTAACAATAACTTCCAGTCTGTATAGAGTTTACTACCCCAAATTTTTCAACTATTTTATTAGAATTTTATTTCAAGATTTTATCCATAGGCTCTCATAGCGCTTTTCACCGTCCAACGACCTTTAAGTTAGATGTTCGCATCTTTTCTCAGTGCTCTTTTTCAGACCTCTGTGAACATTAGTCAAGTATGTTCTACCTGAGTAAGATCTCATGTGGCGTGAGTCAACGTTGAAGCTACGACCTGGTCACGCCTTCTTTAGAGACGCAGTGTTAAATTTAATCATTAATTGAATAACAGCATTATGCCCATGAAATCAAATCATTCCGCCACTCCCTCGTAGTACACCGTATATTTGAATGAGCAGCGTCGTTATGGCTAAGCTAGCTCTTCGCGTGCGGCCTATCAAACAAGGTAGTTTCTTGAATTCCTCCAATCGTGACGCAACTGCTGTAGCGTCGTCTGCCATTTGTTTGTCTCACTGTTTGTTAAGAACTCGTGGCGCACATACATTTCGTTATCTATTGGCGAAATTACTTAATTATTGGTTAAATTAATTTAATATAATTAAATTACTTAATTAAAAAATGGAAAAAAAACAACAGTCGGAATTGGCACAGCACAACTACGGCACTTTGACGCACCGTGAAAATCGAGGTGTTTCAACCCACTGGGCATGAATACTGCAGTGCAATGTATACCCAGTAGTTGATCCACGGTCGCGTTTGGTATCGCGCTTAATATCCTCTTCAAAATAGTCTAAAGGGTTTCTATGCTAGTAGCAGTTAACTGACGCTTTGTCCAGTGTGGCCCGATTGTCTAGTATCTTTTAATTATAAAAAAAATAATGAACTACTCTTTTCTCAACTATCAGCCATTTCTACACGGCCAGGCGACACGCACATATTAAGTAAGAAACACCTTGTCACGTCATGCATGGTGAACTATCACCCAACCCTACACGGTGCAAACGTATGTCATACAGCCAAAGCAAGTAAGAATTAGCGTGGTTATGAACTCAGTGACTAGTTCTAAACCAATGATTTAAACAAACTACCAGATGTCTTTGTTCCACTTGATATTTCTATTTTTTTCTTTTTGCAAAAAAGCACGAGTCGTTACCTTGGAAGCATCCGTTTTGTTCTATCGCGAAGTGTTCCAGTGTTCTAGGGACGCACACACAAACGTGGGCTACTATCGAATGAGGTCGATGTAATTATATGTAGGGTTTCGCGGCAAAGCTTTCGGTATTGTCTCCGGCAGTGCAGTGTACAGCAGGTGGATAGGCAGACGGAAAGACAAACAACGAAGCCTCGAAAATAGGCGACTACTGCCAAAAAAAGTCAACTCTTTCAACTTAAATATTTTTTACGGGGGTGCGCAGAAACTTTTTTACCGCGCCCTCCGTTTAAGTAAAAAAGCTTACGCAGGAAAGGTGTTGTTTCATAATCTAGTTCTAGTCAAACTCCTAACCATCGAGTTATTTGTTTTTTTCTCACAAATTAGGATATCAAAAGCCGTTTAGCTTGCGGGTATAAAAAGGACAACAAAGTCTTGCACCACGAAACGTAAAAATGATGTTTTCTGTAGTTCTCACCACGCTCACGGCTGACTCTGCATCAAGTTCGAATAGGGAAGACCCATGCATATTCCAACACAGATGCCCTGGCGGCAATTCCTTTACATTTTCTTCCTTTCTGCTCCCTTCCTTCGCCAACAGATACGAATAGAGATCATCCTCCTGAACAGGAGGATGGAAAGAAGACTGCTAAGATTTAAGGGTGGATCGCTGTGTCAGCACAAACTTTCAGGCTGCTAAGGTCGCTTCAGATGCGTTCAGTTTAACATTTCCTATTACGGGAATCGCATGTTCTGTGGAGTAACTGCGCGTAATTAAACGACAGCCTTCTCATATGTTTCAAGAAAGAGATGGTCTATGGACAAGTAATGAAAAAGGGGTTGTTTTTGAAAAATATAGTCGGTGGTCTGTGCTGTTAAGTCGATTAAGTGTAGTTAAATTGTATAGGCGATGATACCCACCACAGAGCATACTAGTTTTAATGTCTCATTGGAATATATTTCTCGTGAAGTCTTCGCGCTTTTCGGCCAATAACTTTTAAAGATATTATTCACTATACTTAAAAGAAAGTAGATTATATATATATATATATATAATATAAAGTTATGTCGTGACTGGAAGAAGCTTTTGTGAGCTTCTATTTGACAAACATATTTGACACCACCTAAAGCTGCAATAGTATTATAGCCTTCAAACTAAGTACTATAATACTGTTACCGTTATAGTATACCTTGCCTTTTCTGCCTAAACCAATCCGCGTTCTACTTACTCTATCGTCCTTCATCAAAAAATTTTTGATCAGTTAGAATTTTTTTTGGTAACAATCCCAAGCTGAATCTTTTGGTTTACCCAAATCAATATCCATGTTTCATTGAATTTAATAGTTGAAATTACAGATAATGATTTCTTGCTTAGTGACGTGTTAAATCAGTGATAAAAATGCATAGTCGGACCAATAGCTGGTTCAGATAAGGTATTATATCATCGTAATGATTGTCAGCATTGGTCACGTCATCTGTGAAACTTTCTTGCCTCCTATCTAGCGCTTCCTGACAGTTCCATTGCGTCACTGGATATCGTTCTCCACTCCTTGTCACTTTTGCCAGTGTTAGTAAAAGTCTAGATAATTGACTGAAACTTCCAGCAGTCTCAGAAGTGTTCTATATATGCTGGAGAAAGCGTCCACAGCAAAATTTCAACGTGTCATGGATGACAGTAACAAAGACGTTTCGGTAAATGAAAACGTTCGGCTACGCTGTGAACAAGAAGGCAAAAATAAATGTGTCCCTTTGAGTGGAACTCTGGCCATTTTCCGGGCTGCTACAGTTTAGTTGTACCTGTCGCTCTGAATTAGGACAGCTGTGAAAAATAGCTGATTTTCGATGTTCGATACCCAACATGAACAAATTTGGTAGATTGTAACGCACGCATTCAGCGTCGTCTGCTAGATAGTGATTTACGATGACTAGTGGCGTATGTTGTTCTATTTCGAGTTCTCAATGAATGAGAGGAGCATGCCTTAGCTAGAACTGCAGTTCTACTCTGCATATTAATTGCACTGTTTTATTACTGAAGATCTGCACGTATTGGATATTACTAAACATTTGCACATCTTGGCTGTCTATGAGTAGCTTTCTTGGCCGACTCTCGGGTACCTGAAGTGTGCCTCGGAAGATAAGACTCTAGAATACCGTTGGATTTCACTAGTACGCAAGCAGCGAGGTGCGCCCATTCGACCCCGTAGTCGCGCAGCCTCCACATGTGGCTCCTTCCCCCTGTGTCTCACCTCTCCTCTAATAACCTATGCTTATATACTATGGAAGAATTCTTGTAGGGATAACCCTGTATTTTCTTGATCACTCTCTAAGTAGATTTATATGTAAATCTAGCTAGAAAGCAAATGAGGTAGATTAAATTTATAATTTTTTATAAATAACTCAAAAAAAAATTTAATTATAAAGTTGTCGCTTACCAGTACGATATTGTGTTGGAGGAATTGTATTAAAAACTGCATTGAAAGAGCTTCAAGCCAAGTAAAATTCTGAGCAACTGTTTTATTCAGACGAACCATTTAAAAGCGCTCGAAGTGATGATTCGTCTTTAACTGCCACGTACATACACAACGCGGATAATGGCAAGCAGAGCTTTTGCAAAAATCAAAGAGACATACTTCTATCTCATTTATTTATATATATATAATTGATGAGATTTATGTACTTATAGTAGAAAACTTTCATTCCTAATTAGCAAATAGGCAATAATGTTAAATAATAAAAATTAATCTATCCGTCTGCCCGGAGAAGCTGAATGCTAATTATCCTTTAAAAATTACGCCTTCTTAAAATGGTCCTGACGTTAAGCCAGGGACAGACAGGTCAACCTGGCCGTTTTCGGCGCGCTAGGGCTAGGCATACAACAAATGTCAGTAGGTCCTGTGTTAAACATGTCGCTAATATTTTCTCGCCGACACAGCTTTACGTGTTTCTATGAAATTCAATGTTCTTATAGAAAGGGTTAAAGCAATTAAATAGCCGATATGATATATTTCTGAGGGAAATGATATGCTATAAAAAAAACAAACTATAAAAAGCGGTTTCAATAAGAAGATTTTTATAGAGAACCACAGGCTCTGTAGAGTGATTCTAACGGAATATTTCGCTAAAAATCGTTGCACCATTTTGACGGATTTCAATTTTTATTTTCCAAGTATATCATGTTCACAATGAATCTTCGATAATGACCTAATAAACGGACTCCATTCGAAGTTTTTCTTGTCAATGAGTAATTTATACCTCCCGGCCTCTGACTGTTGCAATACTGTCTAATTACTGAAGCACAGTTTACATTAAATAGATTAGTTCCATGATGTGCTTTAGGTAACACATGGCTATGTAAATACTACAGCCCTCATATTTAACGAAGTAAAACTACTTCCTGAAGGTAGTGGAAAAGCATCTACAAATCTAGATTTTCGATTGTTTACGCCATATTTGTCAAGAAATTAAACTTAATTGCAATTATCTAGCGCAGCGTAGTATAATCGCGATGATGACAGTTCTATTACTATCGAAGTTATATTAGACACTCGTGATTATGGCAGAAAGGCAATACCTTTGAATCATCCGCAAGCTGACCAAGAAGAAGAAAAAGTATTTTTCTTTTTTTTTTTTTTTGTATTTACATAAAAACATACAGCTAAAAAGTAGCAAGTGATTCGTATACCTCACAATAACTATCCGTTCAATATGCATAACAAATGTTCTCGGACAACCAGGTAATTTCTTATGTAAATTTCAAGCTTGTAACGATCCCTTTGCATAAAGTTTCATCTAACTGGCATTTCTGCCATTATACAGTTCGGCTTCATTTATATGGTACTCTTTGAATTCAAGGCACAGGCAAGAACGCTTTGAACGGAAGGTCTGCACTCAAATAGAAAAAAAAAATAGCCAAACAATGTAGACAAATCACGTTCAAACGTATGTTTTCCACCAGGCATATTCATTGAAAATTTATGTCAGATTCAATACGGGGAATATATTGAGGCTGGTCTACTTTCCCATGTGCGTCTCTGTGTTAAGCCTACTGCGTGCCCAAATTGTTGTAAACCCCAACTGTTTGTACCTTTATCCATTGGGACTGGCTTTTGTGCCGTTTTCGTATTTTTGGTAGTGGCGGTGGCGGCAACGGCGCTTCAGTAGCAAAACCAGTAAACTTCGTGGGTAGGCTTGCTGTTTATTACTCAGCCCATACCCCGTTTGTAATCATAATGATAACTGCACGTGATTCCCAGCAAAGGCAAATATAGACAGTCGTAGGTAAGGCAAAATTCGTCTAGGCACTCTAGCACTTTGCGCAGCGGTGTCAGTACCAGTTATCCCCATTAGAAATATCAGTCCCCACTGGTTCTGCTGCCTCCTGCTGAAGCGGCAGATTATAGAGTAATTTTTCCATGGAAGAAAGAGGAACAACCAGCCAAATTGCATTGTGGCACGCGCAGCATATACCATTTCTGTGTTTAGAGCTACCTCTGTACGTACAGCATGTAGCTGGAAGTATAACGAAAAAAGGATTAAAGTCTCCATAAAAAAAAAAAACAGGTAGAAATGTAGGCCGAGTAACGGCGAAACACCGCGAAGCTGATCCGCTCCAGAATAACTATACTCGTTGATCAAGCCAAGCTTTTTAGCTCTTCGAGGAAAGATCTGTGTCATAGGTGCTAATTGTTAAGAGGGGAACAAACGAGAAAACTTAATACTCTGTATATAGTACGTTGACAATTTAATAATCAACGATGATAAATGTTCTCTTTACGCAAATTGTAGCTAGATTTTGGGCAATTTTTTAGCAGACAAATGTAAAACTATTTGGTCGATTTGACGGTACTCGCTGTGGCAAAGAAGAAACTATTGTGTAATTATTAGATAAATATATCGTATTTACTTAGAAAAAAATTAAATTTATATTCGATCAATATCGTCATGAATTGCATATATAAGGATAAATACTTTAGCTTAATAACCAGCACATTTCTCACGATATAGGAAATGGATTTTGATCAATTTTACACTAAGCTGAATCACGATCCACAGTGACACAGGGGTTCATTCACAAACGCAGATGATATTGGTTACCTTCTCACGAGTTTCTCTTCAGTTAGCGGCAATGACAGCGCAGTACGGCGAAAATGTTTATATACGCACGCCCATAGGTCCAAAAGGCCATCTTTTATCCTACGTAATGGCCTTTACTTCTGATCTGAAGCCAACCATAGTTTTCAATAGCTAACGCTTTTTGCAGATACTTTTTTCCGTCTATATCTTTATTTCATGTACCATATACGTCAGTAAAATTCGCAGCTGAGCAAACTTCGACGCGGAATATTCGGATTTCGTCGAGCGTCTTACTACCCTCATCACTCAGAGAGTACTTTCGTTTCCAATTAGCAAATAGGCAATAATGTAAAAAACTAATCTGGCCATCTGCTCGGGGAAGCTTAATGGTAATTATTCTATAAAAATTACGCCTTCTTAAAATTGTCCTGACATTAAACCAGTCACGACAAGTCGATTTGGTCGTGTTCGGCACGCTAGTAATAGACGTATAACAAATGTCAGCGGGTTCTACGTTAAACGTGTCGCTACACTATAACGAGCTAGACTCAATATGAAATTCAACGAACTTTCTCTTCTCAGTGACTGATTTATGTCTCGCGTCGAATGCTGCGACACTGTCTAATATAACTGCTTCTATCACGCCACAGTTTAATATTACTACTTCGAATAGACGGATTTCATTAAGTGTTCTGGCGTCCATCCAGTAAGCGCTAGCTAACCATACCATTTGATTCCGGATCCTGATACTTCACTGCGTCCTGTATTCATCATCGCGAGCCGTGTCCTTTTGAAAAATTCTCTCTTAGCGTCTACCCTATTTGTTTTTCTCGAGGAGTGGGACGTGCACAGACATCGGTCCCCCAAAAAGCGTCTAAGCGGAAAATGCTCCGCTGATATAGCAGCAATAGAGGCGCCAAAGACCTGCGCGGACAATAACAACAAAGTCGACAATAGCGATAAGAACAACAGAAACATAGCACAAAATACAGACAGAGTTTTACCGAAGGCTCCGTTTCGTATGTGTACTCTGCTAGCTTCGTCTGCTAATATATGTCCTGGCTGCCACCTTCGTCCTTCCTCCTCTGTCCTTTTCGTGCTCTTCATACTGAACGCCCTTCTGAATGCACGCATCTGCGAGATAAGGATCAAAGCTCACGTGCAATGCTCACCATGAGGTGCTCATATTCACGGAGCCACTTATCGCGAAATGCGGGAATAGCTGGCGAAACGAAACGGAAATACCCGTTCTCATAGTTGCTGCCCGCTCAATTGAACACCGTGGTAGTGCAGCATGTGAAATCGTTTTTTTAGGTTTAAGGGAAAGTGCTGACTGGTACGAGCTAGCACTTCAAAGTTCATAATCGAATCTATCATAGACTGTGTAGCTTTATACTATAGGCAGCTATAAATAGATTACTTTAGGTGCATCACAGGTGATCGTTTCTAAGCATGCATTTAAATGGCTCTTTTGGAGGGTTTGAAACAGGGAACCTCAAGGCATGAAAAGTAGAAAAAAAAAATTGGGGTACCGTCGATCATCCCGATGCGACTAGACTACATGCGTAGGAACAGTATGTACTGTGTTTGAATATGTCGAAAGCTACTTAGCAAATATATATAGCCGATCAGTGTGTATTGATCCATCAAAATTTTTCGGAATGGACGCCAAATTTCCACAAGTTGTCTCTAAACAAAAGTCAATCTAAGTAGCTCGTCTGCGCAAGTGGTAATAGGTCCTTGCAGGTTTCTGATGTTGTTTTCCCTGTCTGTGCCTGCTCTGTTGAGTCCTACTGCTTTAATTGGCCAACCCGTCATGTCTTGGGATGGCATCGTATTACGCTCTGATAAAAGCTTTTTAATTATGTCCGCAGCGATGCAGGCTGGTTCTCACATAGACTTTATGTGTGAGATTAAATTTATTAGGGCGTGTTGTTCAACGATATCCATTGTGAAATGCGAGTTTAAAGCCA
>NW_019215062.1:0-29681 GCF_002532875.2 Varroa jacobsoni | reverse complement strand
GTCACACGGCTATTTACATCGTAGGTATCTATATATAATATAGTGACTGGCGAGCGGGCGTACGCTTTGGTGGGCCAAGAGAAATTTTTCGGTTCAAGTTTTAGTTTCTCATAGTATTTTTTTCTGTGTCGGTAATAACAATAATAATAAAAAGAGTAATAATAATTAATCAAGTTGCTATCCAAAAAAATTTATTTCCAAGCATGTTTTCATTTATGCTCATTCACGCGTGATTTTCGTCATCTTTTCAACAGATTGAGAGGACAATTGTATGAAACAAGCTTAATTTAGGTAAGTCTGCTTAATCACACTACAACACTTACATATGTAGAAGAAGCCTATAGGCTTCTTCACGCACATTTGCAATCCTTTTGTGGCAACATGTCGATTCTTTGCGTAGCAGAAATCAATTTTTCTATGGCTTAAATAATTGTCGTTTGACATTTTATTTTAGCAGTAATCTACGTTTGTCGGTCCTAGATAGCACAGAGTGATAACAGAGTAATTTATAACTTATATGACATTACAGGGGTAAGAGGACATTTTTTCGGTCGAGCTCTGTCTATTGCCCTGTGTGCACTTACGTGTCTAATTTCTTACATATTGTATCTCCCTATGTAACTTCAAATGACTACATTAAATAGCTAGCGTTAAATTTGTTTGTTTGTTCAAACCAATTTCCAACTCAATGTTTTTTCACTGTGTGTATATATAATAGAGCTTTCAAATATTTGTGAAGCTATGTACGTTGCTATCGTGTACATTAGTACAATGACATATCTCTCTCATTGAATTCGTATCTAGATTATTCTACACCACTCGTACACCAACTCGCCGATCAGTTCTGTCCTACTCTTCAATGAAAAATGCTTTGTTTCCATTTCGTAGCTAATGATTTCTATGTATACATTTGAAGAGTTTCTGTCGTGCGTGTTTCCAAGTATATCCTGATGTTGTATGTACGCATGTATGCACGTCTGTGCAAAACATCCGTGATACACTCCCTTCACGATAGGTCTTTGAATGTTTATGCTGGTTTGCTTGTTTTTCTAGTGGCGTCCTTAACTGGAAAGGCCTTGCCTCGACGCAGAATCTTTTGGCCACGTGAGATCAATCTTTTAAAGATTCTCCCGGAATACACGGAACACTGGTAAAATATTCAGACTCTAGACTTAATGCGAGTGTATTTCAAAATTTTGCGCCTTTTTGTAGCCGAGCCTAAGAATAAGATGCGGAACAAAACTAACTATTCAAGCGGTTTCATAACATGTTATGAGAACAATGACCTTTGCCAATTGTATCTGAGAGGTTCATTCACAGTAAATAGATGATGAAGGATGCCGGCGCGTCCTCAGTGCGCAGTTTGCTACGGCTATTGGCGTCAAAGCATTTATCGAAATGTTCGAGATCATTTATTTTGCTTATTACAGTCATACTCGATCAAGCACTCGTCCTAATAATCATCATTCGTTCACGTGTAAACAAAAATGTTTGAGATCATAAGTTGAATGTCGCCCTAAATTATAGCAGCCCCATTAATATGATTAATAAGAATGAATATCTAATTAGATACTGATCTCAATATATCAATCTGGTAATACTTGAATATAGTTAGTATTTAGCCCATGAAGTTCTCAGAAAATCTTTAGCTAATCTTCACAGGTTCCGTGCAGACTGAGTGTTCCGTGAGGTCACTTACGGAACTGGCCTAAATCTCGTCGCATGTATTTAGACTAATTCCCTGTAATTGCAGAAGCTTGCCAAGTCAACGTACTCTTGCCACATCCCAAAATAATCTTTAGCGAAGGCCGTCGTGTTGGATTGCGCGAGCGAGCGAACAAATGATAATTATAAAGCAATAATAATTATAAGGCTAAACTAATTCTCAGCAAAATGTTGAGTGAATGAGTGAGATCGTTTGATTTCATTGAATCAGACCGCCGCAGAGACCCGTATCTGTGCATAAATCTTAACAGACATGTTTCATCTATATCTCATCCATTTCACTTCAGCATCATACAGTGAAGGCTCTCATCGTAAATTCCGTCTTCCCATGAGGTTAGAAACGAAAACGTTCATTTACCCATCCGACAAAGAGAAGAAGACTTCAAGAGCTATTAATTCAACCAATACTATCCAAGTCGTACCACACAGTGAAAACAGTGTTGTTTGTTAGCGTGTTTACCAAACGCACATCTGACACAACCCATCAATTATGCACACATTGTAATTAGATAAATATGTTTAGTCATGCGACTATACAGTTTATTATAGATAATGTAAATATATAGAGATCTATCAGCGAACCCTGAATTGCTAGACTGAGGTCTGACAGAGGCGCTCGTGCCGATTGCGATATTGGATTGAAAAAATAACGTACACTGTTCAGTGTGCGACCCACAAACCCACGATAATGCCTCAAAATAATTTTTTCAACGTCCGTGAAAGGCTATCGACAATGCGCTTGACAATGAAAGAAAAAGGCAACGTAACTAACGTGGCCAAACGTCAAAGTTATTGGAGTCGCCCCTTTATCTGTAAGAAAAGAGGCTTTAGTTACCGGGATAGCACGGGGCCTGGAACATTGACAAATAATACAACGAAAATAGGTTCATTTTAAAATGGAATGTAGAAATTCTTGTTCTGACTTAACAGCTACACACACGCACACACATACACACACACACACACACATATATATATACATATATATATATATATATATATATATATGTCGGCTTACTTACATCTAAATATGGAATGTGTATTTGATGGATTGTTGATCCTACACGCTTATAGATTGTAATACCTATCTGTTCTCGTGCTAGCTATGCCCTGGTACCATAGTCTGGCCACTGCATTGCCGATATCGAACTTTCTAAAGATCTGAGTGAAAGACCTCAACCGAAAACGCATGATTTTTTCTCATTTCAGCATTAACATGCTCCCATCCAAAGTCAGTCGGTCAGTTATATTCACATACCCACTCATTTAACAGTTGCTCATTGTTTATCATCCAATCCTTTGGGGGGAATCCTTTGGGTACCCGTTTACATCCATATTATTGTAATCGGGTTTGCTATGTGCATTCGCCGAATTGTTTGTTTTTCGGCGCTGGGGATCTGGCGAAACGGGCCGTTCCCCATCGAGTTAAAACTCTGCGTCACGCCTTTTTGCACTACCGGAGTCCCGTTCTAGGGACCAACTTCTAGGGACCCCCTTTGAATCGCGTCCGTCCTGGACTTGTCACTGGGATACCAAAAAGGGAGCGTATGCTTCAAAGGCGCCTGTTATAAGCTGTTTTTTCTTTTTTTCCTCTCGACTTAGATGATAAAATGAAACGTCGCCCGTTTGTAACGCAAATCCAAACGCAGAATAAAGCCAATCGACAACCTTCGCTTCAGCTGCTTCCGTCGAGACTGGGCAAGTCCATTATGACAAAGTGTTTGTTGCTCTGAACTGCATTTTCCGCATTTCCCGAACTATGTTCTTGTGATATACCTCATTCACGCTATATTCCTCGGTGCGCGGCCGCAAGCATGTAGCGTGTCGATCTAATTTACGTTCGTGTTTTTGCGTGTCTGTACTTAAGTGTCTATCTGCAATGTATTCTTCTCTATCCGTGCGTACGTCCGTCCGTTGTCTTCAGAAAAGTTTACACCATTTTGTGTTTCTCTAGCCCTAGATCATTTCTTCACGCATAGAGTAGGAGGAAAAGCTTAATCCACTTCCCTATTCCGTCTAGTCTCTTGTATACGTCCCCTAATTGAACAATACAGTTGTGTCTTCTGTCTGTATTTTGCTGTGCCATATATGATTGTATGTCGATGTGCACACCCACATACAATAAAGAACAAACGAACAAAAATCAATGAGCAGTAAAAAAACAAGAATACGAGATCTCGAAGACACAATTTCTACTCCTTGTAAATGTTGGCTTACCATTCACTTAAGTCATTGTTACGTTGTCTTGTCTTTCATCATCCTGTCAACTACCGCTTTCTTATCCTACAGCTCTATTTCTATATCTTTCTCTATCTTTTCGTTTTTCTCGTTTTTTTACTTTTTATATCGCCATAAATATCATCATTATTATTACAGCTGCGACAGTTTGTATACGCATTATATCATATGGCTAATAGATGGAGGCGATAGCAGCTTGCGCAGCGTTTCTTTCTTTTTTTTTTTACCAAGCTTTCCACTTCTGCTCATACATGATGTCGCAATCGTAGTAATAATGACAATCGAACTTGTAGTAGTCATAGTACGGTAGTACAATATGCCCTTGATGGCGGCCCACTTAATGCTTGTCGCTTGACAAAGAGCGCTATTTGCTTGGCGCGAATTCTGAGATCGTATATTGGGTTCGTGTGTGTGCGCATGCGCGCGCGCACGCGCGTGTGTGTCTGTGTCTATATTGTTCAATAGCCTAGCCCGTATGCTCGCCCTCGCACGTCAAAGGCTGCAGATCAACACTCGAATAAGGCTGTATACTGCAGACGACGTAAAACGAGGGTGAGGGTCTTCATCGCCAACACGCTGTAATATTATTGTACACTTACATTTACCTAACAACACTCACACGGGCAGGCAAGCAGCAGACGGTCGTAATAGTAGTTGCAGTGGTATTTGTAATTGTCGTTAAAGTTGTTGTTACAATATATGTATATCGCTGGGATTCCGGGGCGTGTCAATAGAAGGGACATATCTAAAATAATACGTTCGTCGCCAAAAGTATATAGCAGTTGTGGTAATAGTAATTATCATAATAATAATGGTCTCATCATTATTAGCCTCAGCTAACTCCTTCTTTATCCCCTAAGAATATAATATACATTTATATATAGTATGACATAGTCGCTATTGTTGTTATTGTATATGCTTGTGCGAAGCCGTACGCGCCTGGTGGGCATTCGAGTTAACATGGCGGAGGACAGCAGCTAGACAACAAGAACGAATTCATCGTCGAAGGTGCAAACTGTCCATGACTAACCCTGGTCACCGCCCTCACTCCCTTTTACAAGAACGTACGTGCACTATCGTAGATGGAATGTATTTTGTCGGAACGTCACGGTTTTTCATTTCATCCTCTCCTTACGTGTTTTGTTTATGTTAATATAATGTCGTAGGTATGTATTTTCTTTCTTCATATAATTACGTTTGACAAAAACGCGTATAGGCACTGAACTGTAGATGGCATTGTCGGGGTCGGAAGTTACTTTGCACTGGTCTCTGTGTGTTGTCTACGACGACAAAGGCAATCGGCGAGATACATCTATGCGCTAATAATAGCTAGCTATAATTTCTTTTCTGTTAGCTTATTATCATCATCATATTGTCTCCTCTGTCCGATTGTCTTCTGTCCTATCTCCCCGTTTCCGTGTTTCTAGCGAATCAAGAAGAACGCCCGGTTAGAGGAGGGTTACAACCCGCCTAGTGCGGCGCATCCCCCTGAAAGACCCCCGTTGCGATGAAATAGGTTCTTTCCAATAGCTTGGTACTGTACAAAAGGTCCTCACAGAATACCTATTTCATTAGCGTATTCGTTTTCTACGTTGACATAATTAATTAATAATATTCATGTCTGTTTGGATTTTTATCGCTTGTCTTGGTCAACATACTTAATCTAATAGTTATCATAATAGTAATAATAGAAGACAATCAATCAATAATTTACAATTGGTGCAAATATAAGGCGCAAATTCAGCGGCCAGCGAGCAGCTCAACGCTGCATTGTCTCTTTACCTTCATCATCTCTAGCGGTGATTAGCACTATCATCAGCATATTCTATCATTATGCAATTATCGTCGTCGTCGTCGTCGTCGTCGTCGTCGTCGTCGTCGTCATCGTCGTCGTCGTCGTTGTCGTCGTAGTCGTCGTCGTCGTCGTCGTCGTCGTCGTCGTACGGAAGATTTGGCATGGAAGAGATCATCAATCAACCGGCGTCGCCTGGGTCATCTGTTGCAATGTCACCTTCTTCTCCAGTTTTCACAGCTTACGTTAGTTTCTGCTTTATGGTAGTAGCACCGCTATTGTTTACTAGAAATAGCAGTTGTTGCAGTAGTAAATGTTTTGCAGTATACGTATTGTAGTGTGGTTTGTGTGTATACGGTTTTTTTCTATATTGACTGACTGGATTGCGTGTGCGCCAACGCCGAATAGCACTACGCCTGCGCGCATCGAACTGAAACGTTACAGCTCTTCCTTTGGAGGTTCGTACCGTATTCCTTTTTAGCGGACATATAGGTTAGATCAGTAGAGAAATGGGCAGTTGCAAAAGTGTTCTCGTTTTCTGGATTAGCTCCGCTTTGGCTAGGCAGCGTAGGTCATTGACAGAGCGTTCTTCTCTTCTTTAACATAAATATGGAATGCTTCGTTTTCGTCGTCATCGGACTTCTTGGACCAAATTTTATCTAAGTCAATATTTCGCACACGGACGTTTATGTCAGACTTAGGAGACGGGGAAGGAGAAAAGATTGTTTTTACTAGTTGGTCGGCTGGCCGCTATCGCACAACGCTGACTCAGGACGTTCACAAAAAGAGGGGTAAACTGAGTCTGTTACACATTGTACCCATCCCTCACCCCCTTTTTTCATGGAGAACTACATTCGAGTTCCAGACAGCTCGCCCCAATACTGTCTGTCTGTTTTGTCACTACATGCGTCTCACTTTCAGCGGTTTCTGCTAGCTAGATGAGCGCGGACTGCCGAAAGTAGTCCCCTACGTGTCATCCACAACACATTTACAGGGTTGTTTTCATTATCGACTTCGCTTTCGCATCGTCGAAACGAGAAACGAGCATTTCGTGTCTTCTGAGCTTTCCCTGAACAGTTTGCTCTATACGGCCCCGCACGTGCAGGTAAACCGCGTGGTGCGTCGCCTATGGCTGCCATTGTTGATGACTGTTGCTAGATGGCTTTGGGGTCATCATTCGCGTCTTTCGTAATCGAACAAAGATGCCTTTCATTTAAACGTCATTGTCCTGCGAACTATGATCCGAACCCGTTGAAGCCGACGAATTATTTCCTCCTGCGGCACTGCTTCCGCTGCCTCCGCCATTAGACGACGAAATCAGCTGGAATAGATTCGAGGCAAGCTTCAGGGCGGCGGGGTCAAGCATGGGCGGAAACACCGGTGGGAACGGTGTCAGCAACTCAGGATCGCTTGAGTGCCCGTTTAACGTAGTTGGATTCAAGGATGCGCCGTTGCCACTGCCGTTTGGTGGTGAAGCGCTAGGCGGCCCTACGGGTAGAATTGAAAGCTCACTCGACGGCCGGCCGGGGAAACGGCCGCGTTTCGGTGTAGGCGCCATTCCATGCGCCTTTTGACGATGCCTAAAAATGATCCGGATATGAACGCACACTTATATAAACACGTTTATCTTACACATTTTAATCATGTTCAGTGATAGCGACTTCAAGATACGCTGAAAATATAGTAGCACTTTTAGTATTCGCAAAAAAGGACTAGAAATAAATTCAGTTCTCGTAAAAAAAGATCAACGTCTGAGTCGAAGTGTAACACATATAAAAATGCCTTATTGAGTTTTAAGGGCAAAAATCAAGTAGGGGTTCCAAACAAATTCGTACGCTGGAGATACGTATAGTTGTAGACAACTGGGAGTTCTGCTGCGCAACAACATGAATACCTTAATCTCTTTTTTCTGCTGTTAGACTAACCTGTCGAGATGGAACTTTTGTCGGGCTCCGTAACTGCATAGGTCGCACTTATATGGCACTTCGCCGGTGTGCAGAAACATGTGTTGGCGAATGGACGTCTTAGTGTACGCGCGGAATGGGCAGAACTCGCATTGGAACCGCCGCTCGGGGTCCTCCGAGTTTTTAAGGTGGATCGCGGCCACATGGGAGCGCACGTCAGCCAGGCTGCGGAATCTACGGCCACAGATTTCACAAGGAATGCACGCTTCGGAGGGTCGCAACTGTAGGGCGTTATTGCCGGCCGGAATACCCAAGGCGGATGGCGTACCAACGAGCGGGGCAGCTGATGCGCTACTCGGGGGTGGAGTAACAAGCGAGGAGCGAGGCGCCGGCGAAGGCGATGGGGATAAAGTGCCCCGGGCCGCTGAAGCTGACACTGAAGCTGTGGATACCGCCAAGCTGACCGAACCGGTCGACCCTGGAGAGTATAAGCCAATAAGTCGCAAGCACAAATGTGGAGATCAGATTGTACAGACGGCGTGCACGAAAGCAGCAGCAGCAGCAACAACAATAATAACAACCGCAAATAGGTCAAAACCAAGAAAATTAAAAAAGGTGTCTTAGGAGTCACGACGGGAGTATATAAAGTACACAAAATCTACCACATTCCTTACGGAAGGACATTCCTAACAAACGTTCGACAGGCAAAATACAAAAGATAGGAGCTCACGAAGTTACTCAGAGAATTGACAAGTGTCCAACAATAAAGTACGTAATATGTAGAAAAAAGAAAGCCGATCAGAGCGTCTAGCTTTAGGTAAATGATAGCATTTATTGAAATACGAGGTTGGTGTTAAGAGCAAGATGGAAGCAGCACGTGGATGATGCAGCTTGGTAACGCTTGCCACTCGTATTCAGTCCATGATAGCCATTCAAGTTACACTTCAATCAATAGCATCATGGCTTAACGCCTATAAGGAAAATCGCGGTTAGTATTAAGTGCCCCGAAGTTTAATCGCATTTAGGAATAAATAATGTATCCTGTCTATGATAGATGTTCGTCTAAGAAATAATTACAAGCAACTTTTAATAAGTTCAATACAATAGTAAGATGGTTCAACAACGGAAGTTCTTTATAAATAGGCTCCTCACGTTTAACACCACACTTATTCATAAAGAAAACAATATCGGTTACAGTGACAGGAGCATATTGTTGACGTTTGCGGTCTCAGACAATAGCTTCAGACACTTATTCGTATAATTCTCGCTTTCTGACATCACATAATTACTTGGATCACATTGTTTCTTTCCTCTTGCTCGTATCTGGCGTTCGAGGCTTTGCTCTTAGATAATATTGATACTGAAAACCTATTTGTAATATGTAATTTCTGTTGCATCTTGTTAACGCTTTGACATCACTTGGGGAAGTCGAGTCGTTCGTAGTGCGTGTATACAACCGGTAGATGCTCGCTCAGGGCCACGGGATCTGTCAAAATGCTCGTGGGGAGCTGTAATCAATGATCAAACAAATGGTTATTTTTGCAGAATTGGCCTACCCTGATAACCTGGCTCGTAAGGTGATTCATTGACTGGATATATTTAACACAACACATAAGTATATATATATATATATATATATATATATAGTGAGGTAATTCTCATTTGCATAACTATACATACATTAAGATTTTTTGCGTCCTTGTGCTCTCTTTCTGCGTACTCTCGAAGTATGTACTCAGTTCCCTGTTCCCAGTAAAGACGTGTGTCGTTCATTCGAATCAGAACCTGATCGACCCGCAGAAAGAATCTCAATAACACGAAAAGGTTACTACGCATGACGCGAATTTTAACGCTGAGTTTCGCTACACCGTGATCTGAAAGTTCATCCTCGAAGAGGCACAGATCTTGGTAGAAGTATATGGGGTCTCGGGACGTAAGTTTCGACATGTCAATACGTTCCGTTGTAGGCACTTCCTGAGAGCGCGCGAGAAAAAGAAAAACAATTTTTTTTCTTACTAAAATATTTATAAATGTAAGCAGGAATTTATCTGAGGATAATTGTGTTGTCAAGTCAATAGTCCTATGAATTAAACATGTCTTTGAATAAAATGGCACTCGAGCCCAAAGCCAATGTTCAATGTTCATTTTGAAAACTCGTCGTAGTTTGAAAAAAAGTTTAATTTTTTTTTAAAAATCTCGTCTTTAAGAGATGCGTTCAATATTTAACAATTTACCCTCGTTTTATTAGACACTTCCAAGAGAATTAAGTGGGAATTTTTAGTTAAACGTATGGGTGTTTCCATGGATTAATTTGGATAGCTTTTTTCACAAATTGAAGATGGACGATGCTAGGGTCTAGTTCTTAGGCAATTTTTAAAGGCTTTTTAGCATGTGCGGAAAATGTAATATTGACATCTCAGTCCAAGTGTATGGCAGTAGTAATTTCATTATAGCGAGATATTTTAGAAGATATTTACGAAGCAAATTCTCTTTTGTAGTTGTATATCATCAACAATGTGCTTTACATGTCGAGATTAAACATGCAAGTACCTTCAACTTTCGACCCTCTTTGTCCGATAATAACGTGCCCTTATAGTTAGTGGTAAAGGTCCAGTCGAATTTATGGCTGTCGGGAACTTTTGGTTCTGGCAAATCTGGTGCCTGTCTGGCTTCTCGCCAAGCTTCTGCCACAGCGACCTGCGTAACACGTTGACGAGAAAATCGAATCTTCGTTCTCATTGTCCAATGAAATTGGTACTACCTACTGCACTTGCTAACACAAACCAAAAAATTTCGTTTGGAGTTGTAAAGTCTTGTTTCTTTCGACATACCGCACATTCTAAGAAGAGCCCCGTGCATAGGAGCAGATAGTACGACTTAGAAATAATTATTGCGGTCTATACAAAATGTATCCTTGAAGCCAGTGCTTTCATAAACTCGAACGTTCCATATATTCCCTAACCACAAGACTTTCTGATCGAACACTGAGCCTAGCAAGAACCCGGTACGACTTGGTCAATCAAAAACATTGCTCCCTATTTGCCTAATCTAAAAGGCCACTGAGACCTTCTAAGGACGCTCATACAATAACAGGGTTCATACTTTTTACCAACTTAGTTGAAGCCTTCTATGTAAAGCTGTTTGCAACTGCGCCTCAAAAGGAAAATAGATACACCTAAAGGACAACAAATAATATTACCACCAACGTAAACTTCCCGGTTTCATAGTTCCTGGCTAGAAGATTCAGTTTTTGATACGCGGAAGTAGCCTTAACATGGAAATGGTCTCTATTTTCCTTATCAGTTCGTACTTAAACAAACATACATCATCAGCTCTTCACTCCAATCAATGAAGTATTACGAAGAGATTGGGTTAAAGCTAGGTACAATAGTTAGATTAAAAAAAAAATATATATATATATATAGTGCATCCTGTCTACGTACTTTTGGAATGTAGTTCTTTTCTGAGACAAGCCTGAGCGCATCTAGCGGATTAAATTCAATCCCGAAGCCAGTTGAATGTTCTATTCGTAACCGATTCCACGCAAAGGTCATATCCGGATGAGACGGTAACTGCAAGGTATGTATGTATCTGCAAGTAAACAAGACAACATGTCGCGCAATTTTTAGATATCGTTTATGGTTAAATTTATTAATTGTGTAGTAATAATATTACTATTACTGCTACGGAAGTTAACGATAAATCCTTTCTAGAACGTTTCCTATTAAGTTTTGTAATGCGTCGTAAGTAGTAAGTTATGCATTTTGTTGTGGCGTGCTACGTCATGTGAAATCTACCAACTGTTTTATGATGGAAAATATGATGGAATTAGTTGGCCAGCGTAAGTAAGATTAGAAATTTTCTCTCTTATTCTATGCAATTTTAACACGTCCATAACCTATATTTTTATGGATTTCTTCGAAGAGTGGTGATCGGTACTATCTAATTCAGTTCAACAACAGTACCTTTCTTAAGTCAAAGGACGCGCTATAAATTTAAACAAGTACATGACAGATAACAGAAGGAACTAAATTTCTGGATACGGCAAACCGAGTTAAGTCGATGCCTTTTTTTGACAGACTGTAGAAAACATTGCACATAAATACATATTTCAAAACGTAATCAGTATATTTCTCGTGAGGTTTTGCAACGGAGAAGAGAGAGAGATATAATCTTATCGATTCAGGTAAAGGGCACGATAGCTGTGCTTAGGGTAATACGTTTTCCTACCCGTATATTTGCTTGGCAAACGGCTTTTTTAAAATCTTTCTATCGATTTATGGTAGCGCCCTGATTTTACATAAACAAACAACAGTATCAAGCTGTGTAAAAGAACGTTACTTAAATAAACGCCTAAATATGTTCGTGATTTTTTTGTTATTACTTCATTGATCTTTTCAGCTTTCAATATCTCGTTGGCCTCCTTTAGATGACAGCAGATTATTAGCTTCGGGAAAAGCAGCAAACAATTACGGTAGACAATCAACTTAACTAAAAAGCTGATGAAACTTGCTACAAGCGAAAGCGATTTTTTTTCGTTTCATTACTTTAAATGCATTTTAATTAATTTAAAATAATAGACTCCTACATCAATATTAAGAATAATTTTCAATGGCGTTATAGCTCAATCGACTTTGTTTTCCGAAGTAACTTCACGTTTTAAACTGAGATCATCATTCACTTAAAGTAAATGAGTCACTGGTTTTTGCAGCTGGTAGAAGAACTTTTTTTTTTTAATAAAATTTCCAATAAAATGCATTAAGCGAAAATGTTTCCGCCACCCTTCAGTCGAACACAATACTCGATACTGCTTTATCTACGGTGGGTCCCCATGATCAGCTTTAAAATGGAATCACAACGATCAGCGCTCTGATGTCTCAGCACTTTATTACACTAAAATCAGAAGAATAAGTGGCTTTAAGGCAATATCAGTACAATGAGTGCTTTATTTAAGAGTAGTTTACCGCACTATTGTCTGGGCTGGTTTGATTGCAAGTACGGTTAATGGGCTGTAAGGAAAGCAACACCAGCAATGGCTATAGGCGAGTAATTAATAAAGGCCTAACAGAGCATCGAATTTTTACACTAACAAAATTTATTGTGAAGTCGGCTTACTTTTGCTCATCAAGCCAGACAGGCATTCGTTGGTGACTTGACACGTATTAGACAATATGAGAAGTTACAATAGAAACAATTTGAAGAAAAACTTTACGAACTTTAACTGTAACAAAAAAAAAAAAACTATTTTGCTTCGTACAATTAGTGTAGACTCTAAAACAAACTGATGTACTAATCGTCATAGCATTCGACAAGATAACCCGCCACAGTAATTGTGAATGGATGAACTTTGGCAATAATAGGAACAATCATTTTGATGCAACTACTATCCCCATCTATCACAATTGATGCCGTATTTAGCACAACTAATAGAAAGAAGAAGAAGAAGAAGATGAGGAAGAAAACGAAAAATCTATTTGCGTGGCTATGTGCCTTCATCTCTGCTGTGAGGATCGAGTAAAGACGGCCTGAAGTTCATATCATTATAGATTCTGTCTCGAAATCGTTAACGTACGTTCATTATACAATTACGTATTTTCCGTTAGAAACATACACTTGTAAACAGTTATATCGATATATGTTTGAACTGCGTGACAGATGAACTATCCAAAACACATTCGCATGTCAAGGTTTATCACCTCTAGTGTCCACTTCTTTCTTGTACAATATTCCTTACAAGGTCACTGTGTAGCCTGCCGTCCCTAACCTAACCTGTCATTTCTTATGTTTTCTCAACTTTTGTTGGCTCGTGGCAGCTCGGCCTACCCCATTTTTAATAAGTACGCTGGATAAATTTCTTCTTCGCACACATATTTTAATAGACACTCACGAGCGGCGCTACACTATTGGACGAGTTTGGCAGTTCTGTTCTAATCCTTTGTGATCCCTCACTTACTCACTTCAATGCGAATTAATTAGCGATTGCGTATAGTTCTTGTCGTGAGATTTTTTTCTAGTAAGGCCAATCAGTCAGTTCCAGCCCGAGCAAAAGCATCTCCGTTCTCTACGAAACGCCTTCTGCAAGCGGACACGATCGTCCCGTCCCCCCGTCCCCCCTCCCGGCTGTGGAGTAACACCGTTATCCTCATTTTCTCTAGATTGTTGAATATGTATATGAACAGCATTGCTGAATATTTTTATAACCTCGTCTTCAGCTGTTTACTTCACGTTTTCTTTTCTTTCTCTCTTTTATGTAAAAAAGCATACTACTTGAAGGAAAAATACCACAGTTTTAACATGATCGTATCCTACAGCACTACAACAATTATTGCACACAACATCATTGTCATCACAGTCGGCATTCCGATTCTGCATGAATTTTTCGTTCTGAGCGCTGCGCTGTTCCGTCGAAACGTGGTCCGCTTGATTGCGTTCAGTTCTGAAGCGTTTCGACTCTGCCTTGCCCCGACGCAGCGATACTACTACTATGTACTGCTTTTGCCGCTGTTCCCGTTAATACTCTCGTGTTATTGTTGTTGCGGCTGCGGCCATTGCTTTTCCCAGAGCGTCCAGTTTACTCTTACTCTTACTCTGACTCATATAGTTACTACAACTATAGGAGAACGCGGCCTTTGGCATTAGGCGTTCAGAACGCTTGCTTACCGCTATAGCTGTTTTTACTCTTCGTCCTTTAACCCGACTATATCTTCTCTGCTGTTTGACGACCAAGAACGCATGTTCCCTCCTTGTAGCGACCGCAGCCACAACAGCAACAGTAAAAGCAGCAGTAGTCAAAAACGACGCTGCCGTTCGGTCCTCGTTTGAGCTCATTGCTGGTGGCTGTTGACGTCGTTGGCGGTGGCTACGGCGACGGCTGCATTCGGGGGCCCCGTACCCCTCAGCACATAGGAACGCGTATGCATCTATCTACAGCCATACTCACATAGGGACTCATATGTTGACTAACTGCTAGACACACATGAACAGACGCACAACCCGCAACACCCACCGTGGACGGCGCTTACGTAGTGACCGACAAGGAGAGACCTAGACCCAGTCATGACGAACCCACAAATCCGCGCTATTCCATGACCACCAAGTATCAACCATTACCAGCAGCAGTATTGGAACGCAATGCCGTATTCATTTAATGTTTCACGCCTATTACTGCTACCGAGGACGCTGTGTTTACTATAAATATTGTGTTCATTTGGCGCTGTGCATACTTCTGAGACGAAGATGGACAGTGCTACGACTATGCCAGTTTGATTTTTCTAGTCTTTTGTTTGTTGTGATTTGGCCTGCGCTCTCGATTTTCGATAGTAACAGCTTTCGGAACAAATATTGGGCCTTTTTAATACTTCTGTTTGTCTCTCTTTCTATGCGTCGGCCCGTTTTTCAGTCCAACAATAAGTTTCCTTCGCTTGTACAACAAGCCCATTGTAGGTGCTGCCACCTGTTCTGTGCGAATGCTATCATCATTACGTCGCCTACGACGAGCAACTCCCACTCGTCTTTTCATGTTTTAGATTTCAAGGGGGCCACAGTTTAAGAACGATATGGCTCAGTGCGATTAACCAGAATTGCGATAACGCATGTGGGTATTTTTGTTAGAAAAAATACGCTGCAAAATGATTGTTGGTTTCAAATTAAAGTTATTCTCGCAAGGTTCAATGAGGTTCTTGGTCAATACAAACTAGTGGATTTATGTAATTCCGTATGTATATACTATGCATAAACTTAGAACGCGTCGAAGTTACAAATGATGACTGAGCTTGTACAAATGTAACACGTAGCAGCTTTAGATCAGTAAACGAAATATTTACGTTTAGAAGAGAAATGGCCTGAAGCACATCTGCGTACGCTGATGACTAAAACGTAGGTATACGTTGAATTTTGTTATTGTTTTGTGAAGCAACATCTGTATCCGTCATTACGACACAGTAGAAGTCAAATTTGTAAACCACACAACCACTTCGATGAGGTCTTTGCGTTCCATTCGAGTTGCCCCTTCCTGCCCGTCTGTCTCGTAATCGCATTACTTAATTTATAAATCTATGGCCATCAAAAATAGGTTTTATTATTGACTAAGCTAATATTATTCCAGTTTTGTGAAGAGTATCTTAAAACCATTTTAACACATAACAATGATCCGAACAATGAATTTTCAGCAAGCGGCAATAGCAGAACTTGCGACGGCTCCCTTTCCTCTGCAGAAAACCTTCAACCTTTCACTTTCACAGCAGTGACTCCGTGTTAGTAGCCTTCAACAAGCTCGGTCCGATTTTGCGGACGAAAACATCACCAGAACGCGACAGCTATGGGCAAACAAACTCAACTGCTCTTCGGCACTATGTACTACCATGGAAATCATAGTACGAACATGTAGTGAAGCACGCATTCATTTTTCGTAGTAGCAGAAGCTGGGGAATAAAAATGCTAGATAGGTTGAAAAGGGCGCCGATCTATTTTACACCGTTAACTTCAGGTTCTATTGAAGACGATGTCTAACGGCTGTCACAACCACCAGTACAGAGCCCGTCGCTAAAAGAACATTCATTGCTCGTTCTGCCGTATGAGATGGAGTGCTTCACCGCCTACCGACGAACGGCTCTTACACAGCCATGATTCGAACCCATTACCCAACAACTTGATGCCTTTAGCGTTCATCACTATGTTGGCCCGCACGTCCATATGACGATTTAAATTCAACTAGTTTTCGTCCTGCGCAGCAATTGATTTCTTCATCATGCCGAAGCTGAATTGGATAGCACTTCCAATCGGCATTACCACCACAGGCAGAAAAGGCCGCGACCATCATCGGCTAGGCCACCTCGATTCTCTTGCTCAAAACGTACCTGCACAGATCGCAGAGATGGATCGCGTCAACGGGTTTGTTGGCACGGATCTTTTGGCAACTTTCGTAAGTCCTGCACTTCGAATGTAGAATCGGGCCGGAGCTTGCCGAAAAGCGCCATCCGTCCAGTACATGATGCTCCTCGCGCACCCCGTTCATTCCTAAATGTTTTGTTCACGCACTCACACACACACACACACGAATTCGTTCGTCTCGAACGATTGACCAGCGACTGCCGTCTCTCCGAGTAACAAACAACACACCGTATCCGTCACGTCGAGACGCACATCAACTTGAAAAAAGGCGCAGGACACCAAACGCCAAATGGCTGCCTGCCTTCCTGCCTAGCTATACCATAGTAGCAGCAGCAGCAGCGGCAGCAGCAGCGAGCCCCACCAACACCAGTCACCACCACTGTATCAGCAGCAGCAGCAGCACAATCACCACACTCACGCTAACAGCCTTCCACCCAGCGAGCCGTGTTATGGAAGCAACCAGCAGCAGAAACCCAGTGGACGCTTCGAGCGCGCCGCCATCTTGAATTCACAAACACCGACCGACCGACCGACAGACAGACAGACCGCCCGATAGACAGAAGCAGCCGGCGATACAGACAGAAACATCAGCCGTACCAGCAGCAGCAGCGACGAAACAGCCGGGAGCCGAATACGGTGATAGGAAAGCTGGCGAATAGGACGGAGAGGCCACACTTCCCCCCCTCCCCCAGTTGGCGGCGACGGCGCCGCGAGCGCCGTCTGGCGGCCAATACGAATTACCCAGCGATTGACGGCTTGCAGTAGAGTCGTCGAAGACACGCAGAACGACGGGACGGGTCAGACAAACCGCGACGATCAGTGAGGCGATACAGCCATAGCAAGCAAGTAGGCATGCAGACAGGCAGGCAGGCAGCCGACCGGAGGACCGCCGGCCGCCAAGAAAGCTATCCAACAGCAGGAGCGAAATCGGCGGCGCCAGCGGCGGCCGTAGCCATCCAGTAAGCAACCAACCATCCAGGCATCCAAGCTAAGCTCCGGCGTTATCCAACAACAGAACAGAGTAAAACTGCGAGCAGCCGCAGCAGCAGTAGCAGCATACGATTCTATTCTATTCCGCGTTCTACTCCACTCTGGAGTCCCCACCGGTAGATCAAGGTGTACGCCGTCGTTGCGGCTGTCGCTTTTACTCGCGCTGTTGTTGTTGTTTCGTAGCGCGCACAGCGTATAGGATAGATTAGTGGGATGCATTAGAAGCGGCAACAGCAGCAGCAGCGACCCGAAGGCTATGGCCGTGATGTTGTTGAAGTCGATGGTACTGATGATGATGATTATGACGATTTTGGCTACGAACGGCTGGCGGCCGTGGCAGTAGCCCGCTGTAATGGTGACGCGGGTGACGCTATGGCAGATCTTGCCACAGCCGCGACAGTCGACTATGAATTGACGCACCCGCCGAGATCCTGAATTCCCATGTGTCCGTCGTCGCCACCGTAGGCCAACGATCCAGCAAAGGCGAACAAACGAACGGGCGGGCTGGCGTTCGGTCGGACGTTCGGTCAGTCGGGAGCTCGGGAAGTTTTCTTTAGAGCGTTTTCTCCAAAGCTGCTACTACTAATACTGTTAGTGTTGTAGTCCCTCACTAGCAAAGAACGGTCGTGCGAGTAAACGCTGCTGGAGAGCGTCAGCTCGAATGATAGCAGAGATGGCTGTCGCGTCTTTTATTAAAAGTAGTAGTAGTGGCGATAGGTTAGTTATCGGGACGGCAGCACGAAAGTTGATCTTGAGGTTGACCGTCGGTCGGTCGTTGGTTCGCTGACTGATTCGTCGTCGTCATCGTCGTGGTCGTCTTCGTCGTCGTCGTCATGGCTCTAGAGAAGTCAGCAGTCGGCGTGGCTGCTGCTGCTGCTTCTATATATGGTCGATTGCTGGAACGCCGCACGCCGAGGGGCCTATTCACTGCGGCTGCCATCGTTGTTGTTGTTGTGGCTGTTGGAGTGATGGCGAGCGGCAGTGGCTGCTGCCGCTGCGACTCTTTAGGCCACGCTGCTTCTACCTACTCATCGAGGCAGAAATGTTCGGCCTGGCTGTTCGCAGTAGTACCAGCAGCAGCCGTTCGGACGAAGAGCTTACGAAGACAACGATAACAACTGCAGCGGCGAGAAGACCGCTCGCGGCCAGGAGAGGCAATCCAGCCGGAGTGTTATAGTAGAAACAGTAATCGTCGTTGCTCACCGTGAGTCCTTCTGTGCGCTGGGGAGAGCGGCTGCCGTCGCTGCCCCAGCTGCGCCTGCCAGCAACATCAGGCAGAGGCACGACTGCTTCGGCGACTAACTTAGGCTGCTGCCAGCGGCAGCGATGGCGATGGCAGTAGGGGTAGCCACTATTTTTCTCTTTGGCCGCTTCAGCGACCGGATTCGAGTGGGATTCGAGTGAGGCACCGACGCCGCCGCCGCCGCCATTGCCGCTACTGCTATTTGTGCTGATTCTGTAGCTATTGATGATTTGATGATGTTCATTCTCCAACTTCATCCAGACGCGAACCGAAGAAGAAATAAAGGAACAGGAAGAGAAAATGCACGCAGACAGAAAAGGACCGAAAAGGGATACCGAACAAAGGCAGTAAAGCACCGCCGACATTTAAAATGGACAAGGAAATGCCTGACGTAGTAGCGTTGCTGTTGCTATTGGGTCTGCGCGGAAAACTGCGTGTGTATGCGTGACGTAAAAAAATATCTCGCATACAGAAGCCTTAAGAAGAGTGATATTCGAAAAATATACGGACGGAACGACGGTAGGAGAGCTTCAAACGTGTTACGGCCGACAAAGGAATATAAAGAGAGCGGGGGCTGAGAAGGAAGATAACAACCAGTTAAATCCTATCCGTAGTTAATGTATCGATGTTAGAGGGGCTTGTTTCCCTATTGGCCGAGGCTATAGTCAAGTCAGTCATGAATCGAGTTCTAGCATTCGTACCATAGGACGGAAGAGGCAAGAGTTTGCTTTCCACAGCGACGACGTCACACGAACTGGTCGTAGCAGGGAGCTGCGATAGTTATTTCGAAAGAAATAAAGTGAACTTACGGTTCGTAAGGCTCACAAAATTGTACGACTCATTATCTGGCAATAGCTGTCTTTCTGTCTGTGTGTGCGTGAGGCAATCCGGCTACGAAAAGACAAGTTGGAACAGAACAGCAACCACTGTAACCCAGCTATGCAATCAACCAAAACAGTCTTTTCTGCTTCTTTCTAACGTCGACATTTTCTCAACTGGACGAATGGCCGGGCACGAATCGTGACAGCAGTCTCTTTTAGTCTGCTACAGTCAGCATCATCACCCAGCGCCACGATCGCCGGCAAGCGTTGATGGCTAGTCACGACTATCAGGTGAGACTGAACAGTGGAATAGAAAGGCTACAAGCGACTACAGACATTGAGACAACAACATCGGGCAAAATAGTCGAGAAGGATAAGAGGCAAAAGTTGGAAGAAAAGCTTATGATACGGCGGTGACGCCAATGATCATCATGATGATTATGGTCGTCATTCTGGTTAGGATGCTGATGACGATAGCAATGGTGATGATGCTGATGCTAGTGAACTAAGAGGCCCCATTTGGGTGATTCTCAGCTCGAACTGAACTAGTCTAACTTTTAGCACAGACAGAGGCAAACGAGGACGCCTGGAGTGCCTGCTTCGCCTTTTGTAGTTCGCGCAGGCTTCTCCGCAGGGCCGTCGTCTGGTGCGCTCACCGATCAAACTCGTTCATGCTACTACTACTGCTGCTGCTGCTGCCGCCGCCGCCGCCGCTGCTGTTGCTGGCTTGGTTGGAGCTTTTGTGAACTGCGTGTACCAACCCTAACCTGCGTCTGCATCGCATTCGGTTCTACGATATAATATTACCGCAAGAGAGTTTTAGGTGCATGCCCTTGCAGAGTAGTTGAACCGACCTGTGTAGCGACAAGAGGTCAGAAGAATAATGGTGAAGAGAAAAGGTCGGCTGGGGAGACGAAGAATGGGCTACAAAGGGGTCTTGGGTGGAGCTAAGCCTGCTGGAAGGCCTGCGCTAGCTTGAAGCTTTAGCTTTGGTCTTAGAATCAGTCGCTGGATACCAACCCAGCGTAATCGTTGCGATGGCGGGCCTGGAGTGGTGAAGAACAGCGCGCATGTTATATACCTCCCTTTGGGAAACACTGGTCGTCGTAATGCGTAGAGGGTTGCTTGAAGTCATAACGGGGAGAAGTAGAGACATGGGATTCGATAGGGGTTCGACAACATTAAGGCTAGCGGCAGCAGCGGGACGACGAAGGATCGAAGGAAAAGGGGCGAGGGGCCGAAGTGAAAGTAGTCGGACGAAGGCGTAAGAAAGACATGGGGTTTTCAGCCGCGAGTTCAACGCTACGAATGGCTGCTGAGTGGGTGGCGCTGTATGGCGAGAGATGGGGCGAATGGATAGCGAGGTCCAAGGGGGAGTGCGCGAGGAAGTTGCTTGCTGGCTGGCTCTATTCTCTGCAAAAGGTAGTGGCTAAGAAGAGAAAGCCATATTCCTCTGCTGCTTAAGGCCATCAGCAAAGCTGCTAACGGTGCTAAGCTGATGTCGTCTGGGCGGCGCGCGCTCGAGGCTATTGAAAGGTGTTCCATATTAAACAGTACGAAGGGTGTGGTGGAAGAACAGCCCAGAACAGCGGTGGCGGGGGTGACGAGAGTGAAAACGGGACAGGGCGGCAAAGGAGGCACTGGCATAAACGGGAACGACGCCGACAGCGATATTTGACGATGATATGCCGAACCGAGAAGCCACTGGAAAGTGTGCTGACTTCGAGAGAGAAAAACAGGGAAGGGTCGACCGAGAAAAAACCGTTGGCCAGCTGGCGATTTTATGGAGAACAAAAAGAAAATTGCAGTATGGGTGATCTTCGCTCAGAACCATTTATGAATTTCAGATTTTAAAACTTAACCCACCCGTAAAATTTATATTGTTGGCTTGGCTCAAACTTTTTTTTTAAAAAAATTATACTTAGGCCCGAAACACAGTGTCGAGTTGTCGCTAGGCAAAACATTATCGAATTGACTTCAATCATATTTAAAATACTATCTATGAATATTTGACGCGTAAATTATGTGAGGATAAAAATGTTGGTGGCTTTTTTTCAAAAACGAAAAGAATATGCGTTGTTGTTGCACAAGTCGAACCTTATTCGATATGTTCATCGAACCCAATTTAGCTAACCCACGCATGAGATTAATGCAAACAATCGGGCACGAATGGCAAGGTAAAAGTGATAAAAACAAACTTCATAACTCACATATGGTATATATACCATATATATGTATGTTTTCAATCAACAACCAACGTGTTCTCAATCGATCTGACATTTTCAATAGAATAGCAAGGTCTGAACTGCGAACACGACATAATAAAAAAAAACGTAGTTAAAAACGACATTTAGAACGGAATCATTAAAATACAACGTAGCCATTAAGTGAATACCCATAACAATAGTGCCACACACCCCCATAAGATCTACAGAACTTTAGTCTGTGTATGATGGAAACAGGCTTGATGACTTCCGTATACCATTGCGGTATGCCCAGAAATTCGTGGGATTGTTGTTAAAATTACCTCGTCATAAATACTTGGGATATAGCATATTTAGGCGGAGGGAGGTTCGACAGTCCTCGCCACAGCGTAGTGGTAATGTATTGACCTGCTGATATTATGGACACATCATGATTTAGGTTCGAATCGGACTATAGACACACTTCGTTTTGTCTTGGGAGCCCGCCATTTGTTTAAATGTCTAACGGCGATACCGGATGTAAAATTCGAAATATAGAGAGGTTTCAGACATGCAGATTTGGCGAGAAAGTGCAGATGCGGTGCTGTAAGTAATCGGCAGCATTTAGTAGCGATTGCATTGGAAATACCGCGACCTGTTAGCAGAGATACCGACTGCTTCATCAGTCGATGATTTAGAGACTGGTTTAATTTGGAATGCATCTGGCAGCTGTTCTTGTTAGCAGTGTTGAAGCGCAACCCCATTCGCACAATTGTAATAATAGAGTTGGCTCATTAAGGCTACGAGTTCATGTTGATACGTAATTGTAATCCTATAAATACCAAAATAGATATATACGAACCATCCTAGCTGCTTCGGTAAATCGTCACCTCATTAGAATCTTCTTTGAAGCTTACATTTTTAAGAGGAAGCCGAATACATACAGCGTACTAAATATCACATACTTTTCATCTGCCCATTCAGATAATTAGTAATGGTTTATAACTGTTTTTCTAAATTTTAAACAATGATACACAGCGTAAAAACGTGGCGAACGAATTAGTCGTTTGAATTTGACTAAAAATAAGAACCATTGTCAAAGAGGCGCTGTATAAGTCGACTAGCTGGCTTCTGGTCTAGGTCAGCTCAAGAAACGTCCTCATATATGGTAAGGAAAATTTGTCCAAAATCCTCGTTATAGCCCGGCACGCAGTAGGACTTACTTATCCTTCGTATCTTCCTTATTTTTCTCGAAAGCTTCTGTCTTATACGTGGATATGCGTATGTGAGTAACGATGTGTAGGGCTTGATGTCTGTTCATCCACCAAGCTATTTCACAATATTGCGTCATGATCGCCGACCAGTTCTCAGTGGCGGCGGCGGCGGCGGCGTTAACAGCAACAGCAGGCGGCGTTGTCGTCGGCAAACGTTAGCTAACGTAGTCTGGCTGAGGCGTAGAAAATCGAGAAGAGGCCACGATGGACCCCGCACCCGTCGTCCGGATGCCATCATCATTCTTATCCTTGCCGCTGTTGTCGCAGCCACTACTGCTGAAAAACCGCGTCTGCCTGGAGGCTCCATCCACTCACTCGAGCGGCAGCAGCAATGGTTTTGCTGACTTCGTTGTTTCGTAGCTTAAGTTTTCTGCTAGCTTTCACTCCATCCTTGCCTGGTCGTGTTTCCTTACACGGCCATCTGTAGCTTTTCCTGTAAGCGTGGGCTAGCCTGTTTGTCTGCCTTTCTGCTTTTCTGCGCACGCTCGGAACTTTAGAATTCGCCGTGTAATCTAGCAAACGAACTACCGCGCCGGCAGCAGTGGCAGTACGCGCTGAGAACTTCAACCTCGTTCTTCGTTCGGATCTTACCTGGTCCGCTCGCAATAGCATTCATTCCTCTATCAATCTATCCAGCACCCGTGCGCATGTCTCCATGCATGTTATGCGAGTTGGTTTAAGACTGTGAATGTCTATACGTATATCTATCTGAGTGTGTGTGTGTGTACGAGTGTTCTTGGCCTGTCGTTATTTGGCCAAGTGTGCTCGCCCTCTGGTCGCGGGGCCCCTTCCAGCTGCATCTTTTGCCTTGGAGCAGTAGAAGTTGAAGTTGCGGCCACAGACGTCGCCGCACTTTCGGGTTCTCTCTTCTGTTCATTCTCTTCACTTTTCTGCCAGACGGCAGCGGCGACAGCTTCTCTTCCTTTTGCTGTTCTTCCGTCTAATTTTTTTTCTTCTTCTGTGAGCTGTCTTCTGAATCCTACTTCTGCTTACTTATGTAGCTTCGACTGCTGATGCTAGTGACGATGTTCGTTCTTTCTTTTTCGTTTTTTTTTTCTGCCCACTGACATCGCGACTCCAACCACTGACAGCCACCGCCGCCGTCGCCGCCGCAGCGCTAACTCCAGCAACAACAGCCGCCATCATGATCGGCGGCTGCCGGTAACGCTGTTCTTGTTTTCTTCTGCTGTTTTCCTTACTCTCCTCGCTTTTCTTTTCGTTGCTGCGCTCCTCATCATTTTCTTCTCGTGGCAGAAAAGCCATCGACTCATTTTTGCTGCCTGCCCCTCCTCACCGTCGCTTGTCCTTTCAACAACAACAACAAGCACTTTCTCCTCATTTTTCTGGTTCGTTCTCTCGAACGTTTTTGGAGCATTTCGGAGTCACCAGCAACTATAGCCGCGGCCGATATTCAGTCGCTGCCTCGTTTTTTCTTTACGCGTTTCCGTTTCTATATCCTTATTGCCTATTCACTTGGCTGGCTGCCTACCTGCCCATCGATTGCCTGACGTCCCTCCCGATTGTCTGACGTGTTTTCTACCTTTAATACCAGCCATCGAGTAGCTGGCTGGCCGGCTTATCGGACGGACGTACAGGTATCGAACATATGTACGTATCTTTACATGGGCACGGACAAGCACCATATCGTCATATGCATGGTTACTCCGTTTGCGGTGCGTTCGCTCTCTCCTCGGCACCGCTGACGATGAGAGCGACTTCGTAACGCTTAGTAGATGATAGAAAGTCCCAAGATGTCCTTACTAGTGGCATTTTGTTTTCAACTAGACGCTATGCGGCTAGCAGTGCCCTACCTCGATAGCCAGTATTCAACGGTGGTGGCTGGACGTTTTCACCGAAAGCATTTGGCCTGGCCAGGGTAATATCGCGCTCGTTGAAGCAAAGAAGCGTCTACATTAATTTGTCTTTCTATGCATGTATCCGTAAATTTTTGAATCGGAGTTTTGATCTGAGCTTCGTCTTTTTGTGCTTATTTTTTGTACTCCGTTTCGTTGACTCTCTCCGCTCCGTTGACTGCAACGCTCTGATGGGGTGCCCGCACGATCTCTAAATAGTACATAAAAACGACGTTGTGGTTATAAAAAGCGAATGTGGAAGCGACAGAGGTCTTCGCTTCTTTGTAGACGACTTGTAATAGCGGCTCCTAGCTTACCTCTTACAAATAGACTTTTTAGTCAGCGGTAGAACTGTGAGACACATCTAAGAAAGCGGCTGTTAGTTCGTGTCTGGCATCCTCGCTTATCAAATGTGGAAGTGGCAGTTTTAGCTTTGAATCAAACGACTTTTGCCGATAAGCGAGTTCTACATTCGTCACAAAGGAAGGGTAATTACAGAAAAGTATAAATGTTGATCATTGTAATAAACGGGATGCAAGATTCCAACTGTAGCAACTACGATTGGATAAGCCGTACCAATACATTACGCTATAGTCTTACATATTAACTATTGTTCGAATACAATAACAACAACACGAAGAACGCAAGATATGTGCGTAGGTTTTTAGCGAGGTTGAAATTTCTTGACCTCATGGGCTATTGTAGGTTGTTCAAGATGTCTGATTGGGATATTGTAGCACTGTCTGTAATACAATCAAATGGTAATGTGTTAACACTATGTGCTTTGTACTGACAAAGTACATAGCGCTATTAGTTTCACTATAGCTTTCAGGCAGCGTATTAAATACTCATATATTCACCATTAGATGATACAGGCGTGATTGCAAAAGACATCATCTAGAAAAATATTTTCGGTTAGATATCAAACAAAAACAGAGAAAAGCGTTACTCGTTAAGGCAACTTGAATGCAATATAAATTTTAAATTTTTTTTGGCGCGAATACAAACCTGAAGATATTTGACATCTTAGCTCTTTAATAGGAAAAGTGAATGCTACGACCAATGACATCACTAGATACTTGAGTATATATTTGAATAATAATTATTTGTTGTACTTGAGTCTAATGATTTTATGACCAGTGCCTACTTAAAAAATTACCCACAAAAGAAAAATCACTAAACCATAGCGCAGTTTTTCCCTACAGGAACGATTTTCGTTCTGGGGTGCATACGAATCACTATCAATTGGTTCAGGGCGTACCGCTGTGAAAGACAACAGATAGGTTGATTGTAAGATGTTAAGAATTGGGCCATATTTGCTGATCACCTTTACAAATTTAATTTTACCTAAAATCTCGGTAAGGTCGCTTAGTTGGATGACACCTGCATTCTTTTCCCATGCGACCTTCGGATCGTTGGTGACATACAGATTGCCCGCAAGCATACGAAAAAGGCTACTGAAATTTATAGAACATTTGGTCTTCTTTTTAATGCGAACAAGACATGATTCGCCTTAAAGAACCATTGACAGGCAACATATTATACTTGGTGAAACTCACCGTGAAAGTCAAGCAACGAGGAAACAATAGGCTCAATTGACAGCTCAGGCGTTTAAATGCCATGCCGTTATTGCGGCACTGAGAAGAAATAAGTAGATTCGTATTTCAAGTAAAAGTTTGCTTCTCGTTTATACGGGTCTGCTGCTGCTGCTTTCAGTGCCGTCCCTACGTAATCTTCGTATGAACTGCTCTCTATCGGTGGTACATACAGCGTGCGTTCTGCTGTGTTCACTTTTAAGGTATCAAAAAGCCTCGTCCTGCCTGAGACCTTTTTCCCGCTCGCCGCTGCCGTCAGCCGCTTTCACCGTTGTGCTACCACTTTTGGAGTTCACTTTGCCGCTGTAATTTCGTTTGCCCCTTTCTTCCGCTGGTCTGGAGTTCGCTCACTAGTAGGGCTCGGTCACTTAACTCAGTAAGAGAATTTACGAGATATGTGAACAAGACATATTTTAGGTATTTACGCGAAAAAGTTGTACATATATTTTGCTGTTACTAATTTTTATTTTAGCGATGTTATAGTAATCCAGCAATTATGGCGTAGAATGTGTTGTGCGAAATAAAACCTTTTTACCATTATTTTGCAAAAACCTAATTGTCGCCACAACTACAGGTTCGTAAAGGCACTAAAGGTTTATATTGTATTATTATTAACTTTTCTTTTATGAACTTTTGATGCTGTATCAGTCTGGTCGATGAGCTTGTTTTTGTTACTACATGGAAAACCAAGTCTCAGTACCTTAGCTATGTTAGTTTTCTTACCTATCTTAGACAGTATTTTTCCTGATTTCATTTTCTACTTTCATCGAATCTTATGAAATTGCTTACTTATATTCCCATATTGGGCCAATACTTCGCCGAAGATTTACTATAAGGGTGAAATGTTTTTATTCTTTAAATACAAAATATAAAAATGAACTGTTCTGAGCTATCGATTAGCAGTTGTACGGATAATTTCTATCAGAGGTTCACAGATCGGGTCATATTTGTTTCGTAGATTCAGGCTATTCACTTCTCCTAGGTGCGGCCCCTTCTAGTAAATTGTCTCTGATAGTTTACTAATATCTGTGATTAGGTTCATTGCCCCGCGCGATGCGTGAAAGTACATAGCGAACACCAGTTATAAATAAAACACAAGTTTCTAAAAAATCAGCTTCCAGAAGAAGCAAATGAAGCAGAGTTTGCTCTCTATTAGAAAAAAGAAGCAGGATTACAATTGAAGCAACCTCTTACTGTAGGTCCATTTCTTCATGTTGGAAAATTTACCCTTTGTCGATGATACAACCTATCCTGCTGCTAAATACCTATTCTATTACCATTTCTACAAAATATCATACACATATGAAATTAATAAAATTAAGTCTATGACTAAACACCATGATAGGATTGGGACCAGAGGATCAATGAAGATTTTATGTAACCCCTCATAGCGACAATAGAATATCTATAAATTATATAACAAAAATTCATAATTATTGCTTGGACATCAGAGCAAATGTGTTTGGTGCTAATGCGAAGTAGATCAGCGTAGGCTACGGTCTTGCGTAGAACCAAATATTATTAATAAGTACATATCTCTACTTAAGTCTAAAAAAAAAAACGATCGTAGTCCTGTTCTAAATAGGACCAGAAGCAGTTATGGCGAAGATACGGCACGATGGACGCAACCTGGATATTCTGTTTGAGAAATACAATATGGAAACAAAAATGCTGCAGCTACATTTTCTTTCTACTAACGAAAATTAAGTGTCTTTTTTTGGTTTTCTAAACCTAACAAATTTTCAGTTTCAAATATTAAACATTATATTTGTGTTCTGTGTGGATTTATTACTAGAACGTTAAAGCTCAGCTCTGGGAAATAGTTAATGCTTAGATTGAAAGGATTCATTATAACATTTGTCACGCTAATTCATTATTACTTATTATTGTGTATATTATTAATGGACATGATTATTTAGTGGAGATGTTTATAGGTTATACCTTCCAAAAAATACCTTCCAAACCTTATAAAGACACATATAAAAGCTATACCTATCCTCGCTAGAATAATATCACTATCTGCTACGTTCGGAAATTGACATTTTAGAAAAAATATTACCTTCCTACTTTTCAAACAACCCAAACATTACTTCGGACTAAATTACCTTTTCCAGTTTGAACGAATGCTCTAGCACTCATAGACATTACATTGAAGTAAAGTACAAAATGATGAATGGCATAGGGTAATGGGTGCAATAGACAGAGGGATCTAGCGCATTTTTCATCTTAATCACGAACGAACGCGAAAATATATTTATTCAAGAACTGAAAGGGAGGAACATTTCATTGAATGTGCGTTTTAATTTTTTAGCCAACATAGCTATCGTTTCGAGATTATCGCGACACTTTTATGTTAGCCTCTACAAATTCACATACGAAACGACATAGGAACTCTGAAAGTTTCGAAATGATGTCGATGAAGTTTTTGGATGTTTGACTTCTGGTGATATTATGATGTGCATGATTTAGCCACGAATTTATTCTGGCTAGAAATCATGATTTCGTGATTATATAATCAAGGATCAGAAAGTGTTTAAACGTAAATATCACTGGAGTGTCTGAGTCGATACGTTCCATGATGAACAAAAACGGAAGGGTCAAAAGTAAATATGCTGCTTATCATTATCGAATAACGGCTAAAATTATTAGAGCAAATTCTAATGTTGTCTAAAATATTTTTTTATTAGTTTCCAAAAATCCTCTGTTTTATCTGTTTTGTCGACACGTCCTCTCCGCTTTGCCGTCAATTTCAGTAGGATATTTTAGCAGATAATATATATATCTTATCATCATACAGCTGAGCCTTAGAACAGTTATAAAAGTAGGCTATGCACTAAGCTACTTTAACTTATAATATCAAACGGTTCCTTAAACGAGCAAAATCAAATTATTTTAATGCTCTAATATTCTACAGGTTATACAGGGTTACACGGTTGTTTTGTTTCTATATAATCTTAAAAAAATACCTTGCTAAAGATAAAGTATCTGAAAAAGAATTTAAAATTATAACGATAATGCACTAAGAAATAAGGTAGCCCATATACAACTTTTTAAGCTAAAAGCCTGTTCAATAAAGTGGTCTTTAGGGGCTAAAATTCATTGCCATATAAAAACAGATTAGATGTGTGTGTGTGTATATATATATATATATATATATATATATATATATATATA